>NC_056729.1:1096505502-1096693002 GCF_019279795.1 Protopterus annectens | reverse complement strand
AGTACCATTGTATCTTCCTCATATGCAGGTGGGCTACTAGCACTATGAGAATGCAGGATGTGATGTAACCCAGTAGACTGTAGAATTCTATGGTTGACATTTCCTTTGCTGCAGTTTTTTGGAAGTAGCATGTCACACAGGTCACTCATTCATCATCTTGGTGGGCTATGTTAAAGGAGGTGTACAGACAAGCCCCCCCCCCCCCCAGGACGACTGTGCAAATGGTTGATGCCAGAGTGGACTTTGCATTTCTGATGGCGAGACCCAGATTCCTCAAATAATTCAATCTGAGCTCTGAAGCCTTGGGAATCTCATGCATGGATGCCGCTGGGATGAGGCTTTCATCTAGACAGGGGTAAATCTTAAATGCCTTTGAGTAGAACCCTTAGTCCTCCTCTCCATCTTGAACCTTTTATTTAGCCTCAGACTGTAGAATCTTTACAGGAATAAGATTCAAATGGTAATTTCAGATTGCTGGAAGGACTGTGCTTCTTGGGAATTTTTAGGGCTGAAGTTTCTAACCCTTTCCTTGAATGCTTAACATGTCTGATCTTTAGTGTTGCCTTCCCATCTTCTTTCAAAGGAGGGTAATCTTTCTCCCATTTTCTCTAAGATGGATGGAAAACAGAGGTAGGGTTTGTTTTTGATGAGAAAAGGCATCTTCACACCTGATCCTTTTGTGTTACAGCCCTTAGGGCCTTCATGCTTCCCTTTGTGTTTAGCTTGTAATTTTTTTAGAGTTTTTCCTTTGTCAGATCTGCCACTGTTCTGTCTAGAATGTAAGGGCCAAGCCTTTTTAAGGTAATTCCTGCTCCTGAGAATGCTGTTAAAATACATGGCCTTATCGTTCTCCTGTAGATTCTTAATGGATTCTTTAACAGAGGGTTCAAAGAGGAGCTCCTTGTACAAACGAGCATTTAAGTGCTCAGTCTTCACATGCTCTGGAAGTGACATTGCCCTGAATAAAGTGTGTCTTTACATAACCAATTCCCTGCATCTTAGCCACAGTTTTTTGAAATACCTGTTAACCTAAAAAGAGAGGTCATAATGGTCAAGCATCTCCTGCTTTGAATCATTGTCCAGCACCCCCTTTTCCTTAGCCCTCATCTTTTCCAACGAGGATTGTTTATAGGAAAGTGTGTTGAACTTGAAGTTTAAGGCTCTAAATGAAAGGGAAACACAGGTGTTAACTTTCTTTCCAAATCTGTTGATCATCCTGCTGTCCCTCTGACTGGAAATAGGGTTCCTGGATGAAGATGAAGAACCTCCCTTGTTGGATTCCAGAGACACCACAGCAAGAGTAGTCAAAGTTTTTTTTTTCAGGGAAACTTATGTGAATCACTGACCTGTAAAACTGGACAGGTTTCTTTCCAGTAGGAGAAAGGGAGTCAGGTACATTAGATGCATAAAGGAAAAAAAAAAACATCTTCAGAGAGGCTCATTTAAGCTGTGTAATGGAACTGAGTCTCTCAGTAATCCGTACTATCCCATGTGAAAACATTATTCATTCTGTGAAGAGTGTCTTCAAATGAAAAATCATCTTGTTTTGAAGTGAAGCAGAGGAAAGGGTGTCTAAAGTGTCTGAATCATTGATGTCACCAGAAGGGATCTGTCCTACACAGGCCACGTCATCTGTTTCTGTGATAATAAAGTCAGAATCAGCAGGAAGTTCCACATTCTCTTTTAAGAAAGGGTCCTAAACACCTATGCAACCTCTATAAATTACCTTTTCTGTTTCAAGAAATACAGCACAATCTTAGCCAGTTCTATCAAAAGTGGGAAGTGGAGGGGACTGAAGCAGTGCCTGGCCTATACTGTGGCAAGCTGGTAGGAACCATTTTGTTCTTTGGTGTCTATGTCTCATGAATTCAGCATCTTCCACATTTGAAGTCTGGGGTCTCTGATGGGGCATGGAGACATCAGTAACATCTCCAGGAAGCTCCTCACAGAGAAGAACTCTAGGGATCCTGCTTTTCCCTTCAGAATAATGATATGGGCCTCTGAGTCCAAAGGAACTTTGGTTTCAGGAGTCAATGCAAATACTCTGATTTGGAAGGACATAAAAGATGCTGAAGGTGTGGCAGACTGCAAAGTGGTCATGTGAGAGGTCCTGGCTAAGTCTGGCTCTGAGATGGGGAGCTGCAGTGGACATCTTTGTATTTAGAATTGTTGAACCCTGGGGAGCCAGGGCCATCAACTGGAATGCCCTTTGTGTCTCACTACTTTTCACCTCTCCTACTGGCATATTTTTCTTTAGGTGGAAGGATCCTGAAGGCTTTGGCCAATACCATGGTGTCACAAAACTAGGCACATGTCCCTTTCTTGGCTGAGAAATCCTGCAGAGATTAATGGCATTAAAGTAAAACCATTTGTGCCATGTCAACAATACCCTTGAAATTAATAAAAAGAACAAATGCTGACCAGCTGGGGATAAATAAGAAGAACCACATTCCAGCAGATCCATGTAGTAGTGTTGTCCAAGGCAAAACAAACTCCTGTAGTAAACAAATACTTATTTGGCATTTATTTCCTACACACTATGCAGTTATTGATTTTAAATGCAGTCTTGGAATCAGAATAGCAAGACTAAAGCATTTAGGTACAAAAGTAGTCACAAAATTAAGAGAAGTCTTAATAATAATAATAATAATAATAATAATAATAATAATAATTATAGAGGGTCTAGAGTACAACAGTTGATCTTTGTTTAGATAATAATAATAATAATAATAATAATAATAATAATAATTATAGAGGGTCTAGAGTACAACAGTTGATCTTTGTTTAGATAGCCTGAAGGGGTGGCAACAGTATAAACTTTGCGTGAGGTATTGTTTAGGCCAAATTTGCTGAGGTCTGACACATAATTTAGAACTGTGGCCACCCTAGTCTTATGTGGGTCAATATTTTGAATTACAAGAGACTCTTCTATGTAGCTAGGTAGGATTTTATGGTCTTTAGCTTTCCAACTGCCTTCATTGTTTTTAGCATATTCTGTAAATATCACTGCCTACGTAAAGCCAAGGTTAAATCATCCAAGCTTTCAGCCATAGTTTGGCCAGTTTGGGGTATAAGAGGTGCCCCTTTTTTTGAATTAGTTGGTCAGCATTCTGAGCCAGTTTCCTCTGCTTTGTCATTCAGTAGAGAAAATCAGTATTGCCTTGGCCAAAAGGGTGCTATCAGAATCACTTTTGGCTTTTCTCTCTTATTTAAAAAAAAAATTAAAAATAATCAGGGGACTGAGGGCATGCATACAGAAAAAAACTGTCCAACCTAAGGAGAAGGCATCTGTCATACATGTTCATGTAGTCACTGACTTGCAACAGAACCTTCTAAATTGGTTTTAGTAAGAGGCAAACAGGTCTATTTGTGGAACACCCAACAACCTGGTCAGTCTTAAAAAAGACATCCTTGTGCAACATCCATTTATGGGGATCTGCTGGAGCTCTGCACAGCCTGTCTGCTGAAACATTTTGTAGAAAGTGGAACTAAAGCAGATCACACATGTTTCTGGAGCTATCTCCCAGGTCTGTATGTCAGTCTACACAATGGGTAAAAGTAATTTAACCCTTGTTTATGTACCACATGAATATGGTGTTGTCTGTCTTTACCTGGATAGCACCTTCTTTCAAAGTGTGTCTTGAAATTCCAGAGTGTCATGATGACTGACACCATCTCTTTGACATTTAAATACCTTTTTTCTCACTGCGGAATCTCATGTCCTCTGAATTTTAAGTTCTGCTGCATCTGCTTCCCCAGCACAATCTTATGAGTTTGTAATTAGAGTCATTGTTGGTAGTGGTGCTTTGAAAGGTGCCTCCTAGTTTTGGATATACTGCATTATCTACTGCGGGATCTCCTTTCTGATGCAGGGAGTAAGGGAATGCTGGTTTCTTATGACTGAGCATGTTGAGACCATCTATTTCTCAAGTACCATTGTATCTTCCTCATATGCAGGTGGGCTACTAGCGCTATGAGAATGCAGGATGTGATGTAACCTAGTATACTGTAGAATTCTATGGTTGACATTTCCTTTGCTGCAGTTTTTTGGAAGTAGCATGTCACACAGGTCACTCTTTCATCAACTAGGTGGGCTATGTTAAGGGAGGTGTACAGACAAGCCCCCCCCCCCCCCCCCCCAGGACGACTGTGCAAATGGTTGATGCCAGAGTGGACTTTGCATTTCTGATGGCGAGACCCAGATTCCTCAAATAATTCAATCTGAGCTCTGAAGCCTTGGGAATCTCATGCATGGATGCCGCTAGGATGAGGCTTTCATCTAGACAGGGGTAAATCTTAAATGCCTTTGTGTAGAACCCTTAGTCCTCCTCTCCATCTTGGACCTTTTATTTAGCCTCAGACTGTAGAATCTTTACAGGAATAAGATTCAAATGGTAATTTCAGATTGCTAGAAGGACTGTGCTTCTTGGGAATTTTTAGTGCTGAAGTTTCTAACCCTTTCCTTGAATGCTTAACATGTCTGATCTTTAGTGTTGCCTTCCCATCTTCTTTCAAAGGAGGGTAATCTTTCTCCCATTTTCTCTAAGATGGATGGAAAACAGAGGTAGGATTTGTTTTTGAGGAGAAAAGGCATCTTCACACCTGATCCTTTTGTGTTACAGCCCTTAGGGCCTTCATGCTTCCCTTTGTGTTTAGCTTGTAATTTTTTTAGAGTTTTTCCTTTGTCAGATCTGCCACTGTTCTGCCTAGGATGTAAGGGCCAAGCCTTTTCAAGGTAATTCCTGCTCCTGAGAATGCTGTTAAAATACATGGCCTTATCGTTCTCCTGTAGATTCGTAATGGATTCTTTAACAGGGGGTTCAAAGAGGAGCTCCTTGTATAAATGAGCATTTAAGTGCTCAGTCTTCACATGATCTGGAAGTGACATTGCCCTGAATAAAGTGTGTCTTTACATAACCAGTTCCCTGCATCATAGCCACAGTTTTTTGAAATACCTATTAACCTAAAAAGAGAGGTCATAATGGTCAAGCATCTCCTGCTTTGAATCATTGTCCAGCACCCCCTTTTCCTTAGCCCTCATCTTTTCCAATGAGGATTGTTTATAGGAAAGTGTGTTGGACTTGAAGTTTAAGGCTCTAAATGAAAGGGAAACACAGGTGTTAACTTTCTTTCCAAATCTGTTGATCATCCTGCTGTCCCTCTGACTGGAAATAGGGTTCCTGGATGAAGATGAAGAACCTCCCTTGTTGGATTCCAGAGACACCACAGCAAGAGTAGTCAAAGTTTTTTTTTTCAGGGAAACTTATGTGAATCACTGACCTGTAAAACTGGACAGGTTTCTTTCCAGTAGGAGAAAGGGAGTCAGGTACATTAGATGCATAAAGGAAAAAAAAACATCTTCAGAGAGGCTCATTTAAGCTGTGTAATGGAACTGAGTCTCTCAGTAATCCTTACTATCCCATGTGAAAACATTATTTATTCTGTGAAGGGTGTCTTCAAATGAAAAATCATCTTGTTTTGAAGTGAAGCAGAGGAAAGGGTGTCTAAAGTGTCTGAATCATTGATGTCACCAGAAGGGATCTGTCCTACACAGGCCACGTCATCTGTTTCTGTGATAATAAAGTCAGAATCAGCAGGAAGTTCCACATTCTCTTTTAAGAAAGGGTCCTAAACACCTATGCAACCTCTATAAATGACCTTTTCTGTTTCAAGAAATACAGCACAATCTTAGCCGGTTCTATCAAAAGTGGGAAGTGGAGGGGACTGAAGCAGTGCCTGGCCTATACTGTGGCAAGCTGGTAGGAACCATTTTGTTCTTTGGTGCCTATGTTTCATGAATTCAGCATCTTCCACATTTGAAGTCTGGGGTCTCTGATGGGGCATGGAGACATCAGTAACATCTCCAGGAAGCTCCTCACAGAGAAGAACTCTAGGGATCCTGCTTTTCCCTTCAGAATAATGATATGGGCCTCTGAGTCCAAAGGAACTTTGGTTTCAGGAGTCAATGCAAATACTCTGATTTGAAAGGACATAAAAGATGCTGAAGGTGTGGTAGACTGCAAAGTGGTCATGTGAGAGGTCCTGGTTAAGTCTGGCTCTGAGATGGGGAGCTGCAATGGACATCTTTGTATTTAGAATTGTTGAACCCTGCGGCGCCAGGGCCATCAACTGGAATGCCCTTTGTGTCTCACTACTTTTCACCTCTCCTACTGGCATATTTTTCTTTAGGTGGAAGGATCCTGAAGGCTTTGGCCAATACCATGGTGTCACAAAACTAGACACATGTCCCTTTCTTGGCTGAGAAATCCTGCAGAGATTAATGGCATTAAAGTAAAACCATTTGTGCCATGTCAACAATACCCTTGAAATGAATAAAAAGAACAAATGCTGACCAGCTGGGGACAAATAAGAAGAACCACATTCCAGCAGATCCATGTAGTAGTGTTGTCCAAGGCAAAACAAACTCCTGTAGTAAAAAAATCCTTATTTGGCATTTATTTCCTACACACTATGCAGCTATTGATTTTAAATGCAGTCTTCGAATCAGAATAGCAAGACTAAAGCATTTAGGTACTAAAGTAGTCACAAAATTAAGAGAAGTCTCCCATGGGGTCCTTATCTGTCTGAAGAATTAGGCCCCCTGGCAAACGGAAATCACTGTGAATCATGTGGCTATACACAAGCTGCAACACAAGAAAATTCTGAAGACCATCAGTTAATGCAGCAGACCCTGGTGAAAAATCACCTGGACAAAGGGAAAACATATAAACTTTGCACATTAGCTAGGAACCAAACCAGAGAACACAATATTGTCAGCTAGTATTTGTATCATCAGCACGAATTTCAATTACTGGGATTACTATAATTTGCTATTAAACCACCTATCTAGAAAATAGAGAAACAAAGGTAGTTAGCAAGTTATGAGAAATTAATGAACATAATAGATTCCAGGACATGTATTATAATTGTTAAAAAATGCAGCTGTTTATCCTCATACAGAAAGACATATATGAATATGAGTGATTGGCTTACAGGAGGAATACATTTGTGAATACACAAATAGAATGTGCTTCTATTCTTCACCGCCACCACATAGCTTAGAGATAATTAAAATCTACCTCACCTACTACCACATTATCCCCTAGACTGGACCTTTGGGAAAGACAGAAGAGTGCATCTACCTGTTCTGCTCATTACTCAGCAGTTATAATTCTTGTAAGGTAAGCACGTGTCAGCAGTGAAGAGATTAGAACAATTAAAGGGAATTTAATGTTCTAAATGGGAGCTGTTTACAAAATCCATTTATAATCTCAAATCATTAATTCCAATCCATATACGGAGGCATTACAACTATAGAATATAGCCTCTGGTCACTTAATGAACAGTTAAAAATAGCCTTATTGTAAACAGTCGACAAACCTAAACACTTCTTAGAAAACTGCATGATTTTATTTACCTGTTAGTAGGGAGCCCATTTGCCAAAGCTGCTTCTTTTGAGTGGCAGAATGTAAGCTGTGGCCTGGTTAAATGATTGTCATCTGGTATGTATATGAAGGCTGCAGGAATTAAAATGTAGTGGAAGGTGTATCACTAATGCATATCTCGCACTAGTGCTAAAGCAATTATTACAGCTTAGCCTGCTGAGCTTTAATTTGGAAATGGAGGTATAACAAAGAAGTTACAATCCTGACATCAGTTTATGAATACGACCAATAAAGCAGTTGTCTATCTGATGAAATCCTGAGACTTTCACTAGAAAAAAATGACTAACAAGCTAAACCATATCCCAGTACTACTCTGACATCCACTCTGTATCTAGGGTGTTCAGATCTTCTAGACACATGGCATAGGGTTTGAATTGCTGCTGACCGTTTCTCCTGTATGGCAATTGAAAAATAAACTAAAGGGAGAGCTTATCAAGTTATTTATAATAAATATTCCTTCACATTTAATAGCCTTCAGTCTTAAAGATTAAGTTGTTGTATGTCATTGATAATTTGATTGTATCTACATTCTTCCTTTCTACCACACCAATCTGCACCTTTTTTGTAAAGAAACAACTGGAAAAGCAACAAAACGACATTTAGACATTGTCTGAAACATGAAGAAGATATATCAAGACTCTTCTGATTGTGCCACTGTGCTGTGCATGATGGAGTTGAGAGACAACCTAGTTAGTGGCTGAGCCAGGTTCAGGTTCATAGGTGGTGAGGCATTTCTCTGTGATACATTCAGTTGGGGACACATAGCTGAATTAAAATTCAACTGCAGAGTCACAAATTCACTTCAGGCACAGAGTAGCATGCAGGGTCATGCCCACAGCTGTGTACAGGGGAGAAATCATGTGCATGGCCCCCAAGGCACCTAGATACAACAGGCAGTATGGCAAGCATCCTCAGCAACAGAATGCTCAGTAGGTATGTCCATGGAGTGAATTCAGTACTCACACACACACACACACACACACACACACACACACACACACACACACACACACACACACACACACACACACAGTTTCCAGGGAACATTGCCTAAAATATATGTCCACAGCATAACTATGACTACAGCAGCAAGTAGGATTTTCCCTATGCTGGAGCACATTTCTACATGTAATTATATACGTATGTACTGTACATTAGTCATAATGCACATTACTTCCCCTGCACCCAGACACTTGGCTATTGAAGCTGTAAGCATGGCAATGCATGCTTTCCTGTGCCTAGAGTGAATATGCAACAGCCATATGTCTCTGCAGCTGAATTTCACTTCAGGTCCACACTTAAAAGTACTCCAGACAAATTTTGTGCTACCAGGGAACCTGAACCCAGCTGAGCCAGAAGGGCTAATGGTGGAATGCCTACATGTCCTTCTTCAAGACCACTGCTGCAGTGCTATTACTTATGCAGAGGAAGTAACTTTAAGTAGACATCTTCTTTCCAGTTTGTATTTTACAGCTCTCAATTGTTCCCAAAGTGGCAGAACCAAATTCCTCCTGTGAAAAAGCCATCAGTCCAATGAGGAGCAGTCTGTGCCATCTCCGATTCAGTCATCATTAAGGCTGTCCATTGGTCCCTACAAGGTGACTTGTAGAGAAATCATAAGGATCCAGTGAGGGAATTATTTTTTCTCAGAACTGGCTTGCTTTCTTAATGTTATACTGCAGTTGTTACATTAATCAGTATTATTTATTATGGCAGACTTCTCTGTCTTATCATACCTCTCAACCTGGAAACATCAAACATCTGGACAAAGGCCCATGAAAAATAGGTACAAATCTGTACACTGATTAATATAAAATTTTTATACATAATTATGTAACCCCCAACCACTCCAATTGAATTGTGGGATACCAACTTTCAAATGCAAACTGAAGAACAGGCAATGAAAATATGTCCCCAACTAGACCCTGTAGTAAATGGTAACCATTTTTTTAAATGTGCAGCAATGATATTCAGTGGGAAGGGAGAAGATGATGAACTTTAGGATTTTGTGTTTGGTGACTTGCAGTATGTGAGTTTTCTGGTAAAAGTAGGGCATTTAATGGTAGGCAATATTCTAACCTTAGCAAAAGAATATTATAGTTTGCTACAACCTCTAAAAGTCATTCACCATGGCCTACTGATCAGTGGCATAGCTTGAGTTTTTGCCACTTAGGGCTGTCTTTGAGTTTACTGCCCTTCCTCCCCTCACAAAATTATGGTTGAATGGGGCCCCCATACACAGTCCTCCTCACTGCAGCCATTCCAATGTCCGATTACTTGGCTATTTCACCCCATTTACCATAAACACTGTAATAGGCATACTGCTTTACTTCTACAATGATTATATGGATTTCATTTAAAACTTTTATTTTACATTTTATAGCGCAAACACTAATAGACATCTGCTAAACAAAGCAATACAGTCTCACAATGAAAATAGACTTAGCATTAAAACTTATCTGCCCTTGAAACAGCATTGAAACCCACATTCAAAGAAAATGCATCTAGCCGGTAGAGGATAACGATTACCTTTGGGCTGTTTTCAAATCATAGGCCCCTTGCACATGAAACATAAATGTGGTCTTTGATACACCTTCCTGACTGTATTAAATTACATTCCTTGTATAATACAGCACACTTATTAGAACATTTTGAATTTATTGTTTTGAACATGTTTCCAATAATCAACTTTAACCTTAAAAAACAAAGCTATTACTCTCCCTACCTAAAAAGTTCAACAATATTAAAAACCTCCTTCTCCATACAGTCCCTTGATAACACTCTCATTCAGGTAGAATCCAGTACTAAGCTCTTAGGAGTAAACATCCACGATCAGCTTAAATTTGACTTGCATGTTAATAACTGTATCAAAAAGACTCATTCAAAACTAGGGCTCCTTTACCGTAACAAGAACTTCCTTACCTCTGAAGCCAAGATCACTGTCTCTCACTTATTTTCTACCCAGTCTTATGTACAATTCTCAAATTCTCACAAATCTTAACTCAGCACTCCTGACCAAACTGGAATCTACCTACAACAAGGTATCTAGATTTGCTGCCCAACAAACCTACAAATCCCATCACTGTCTCTCTCTAAAACACCTATGCTGGCTTGAATTACCCCACCAGCTTCTACTTTCTCAGCTCCAGATCATCCATTCTATCCTATACCAGCCTTCCTACTGCCCAGCGCTATCCCCTCTCATCTCCCATTATTCTCCCTCCAGACCTCTCTGAAGCTCTAACCAAGGCCTACTACAAATCTACAAACCCAAGTCTAAATTTGGATGCAACATGTACAGCTATCACCCCACTATTGCCTAGAATAGGTTCCCACTAGAAATCAGGGCCCTTACACATCCTAAACAATTTAAGACAGCCACCATAGAGCACTTTAAATGTCACTGGTCCTGCCACTGCACTCTCCCTCCTTAAACATCCCCTATTTCTCATATCTTAATCTACTTTCTGCCCTTAACTCACTCTTCTCACTAGTTGTCTCTCTCTCTCTCTCTAATCTTCCTTGACTACTCTTTCGACTGTCTTTTAAAATCTATTAAGCAAATCGCCTCAGAGAAATATTCTATTGTAATTGTCTTGCCTTCATGTAACCACATTATGATAAAACTGGGTTTTTGTAATCACTTACCCCAAAAACTACATTCATCTTAATGACATATTTCTTTTTATACAGCTTGAAAGAGTTATGCTATACTCCTGATTATTGACACTGTATAACATTGTATTGCTACTTAATGCCTTGTAATAATCCTGTAACATTGCTGTTTAATGCTAATTTATAATGAAAATTGTATAATATGTTGGAGCTTTTCTCCCTGGGCCTCCACTGAAAAAGGGCTCTTCAGCTCAGTCAGACAATCCCGGTCAACAAATGTAAAATAAATAAATAATAATTAAATAAAGCAATGAAACAAAATGCATGAACCAATAATGACAAAACTGCCCAATTCAGAACATTTCCATCACAAAAGTCTACTGTTTCAGCACTTGTTCAGAACTCGTTGTAAGCACTAAATAAGCTACAAATTACTACAGCACTCAAATTTCCTCACTGTCTAGAGGAAAACAGTTTCTAGTACTTAACAAATAAGCACCTATCCAGGCATGTCTAAGGGTCAGCCCCCAATGTTTTCTCCTGTCTACCTGATGAATCTGGGCATCTTGGGACAATGCAGTAATTGCCTCATGTACACAGACAACCCTCTCCTCCTACCACCCAACACTACAACCTGTGAGAGATGCACTTATATAGCCAAACTGGAAGCAAAGCTCTCTTCACCCAAGACTGGCCTAGACAGTCAAGAGGAGAAGGTAAACACTTGCACCACACCACACTCAGCACATAGTCACTCAAAACCTACACCACCAAAACACACACATAGAAACACAAAACACACACCTACATTCATGGAGGCTCTCAGTAAAAACCTGCCCAAGCAACAGGGACCTCCAAAGTAGAAACACAAGCAACCTCCACCCCCCAACACAACCCAAATGACACATAGCCCACAAACTCAGTGTGCCACACAACCAAAGCCCATAAGGCATAACAACGTACCCAACACTCTAGTCATAGGTGACTCTATAGTCAGGCACACTGATGTTCCACTCACCAGGCTAAACAAGGAAAAAGTTACTGTCAGCTGCCTGCTGGGTGCCAGGATCCACCACATAATGCATGCACTCAGGTCACTCCACAACAAGTACAGATATGACTCTGTCATTGTCCATGTTGGTGTGAATGACCTGAGACATACCTCCTTGGACTACATGAAAAGGGACATGGAGGAGCTGTCCGATCTTGTAGCCCAGGCAGGTATGACCCTAGCCCTGAGTAGCATCCTGCCATCACCCAGAATGATACCACAGTACAAGGACAAAATGATTGACTTCAACAATTGGCTAAGCTTCTGGTGTCATTCTAAGGGGATCCAGTATCTGTCTGCCTGGGATGACATGATCGACAAGCCACAATGCTTTGCCAGAGATGGCTTGCACCTGTCACCCGTGGGATTCCGGATACTGGCTAAGGCTCTGGCCACCCCTATAGTGCCTTTTTTAGGCAAGGTTCAAATGACAAATTCACCACCCTAACAGGTACAGGCAAGAAGAATCTGAGGGTATTGCTACTCAATGCTAGAAGTCTAAACCTCAAAATGCACTCTCTCGAGGCATTCCTTAAAATGGAGAACATCGACATCTTTGCAGTGACAGAGACCTGGTTCAAGGCTCCAGAGCATACCCCTGCAATACCAGGCTATAATTCATACCACACCTTTCGGCCACCTAACCTGGACCAAAACACTAAAGGCGGAGGCATGTCCATATTCATTAAGGATATCCACACCTCCAAGCTAGTTGCTCAGCATAATGCATCCGAGATTATCCAAGTGCAACTAACTCTGGCCAAGACCGCAATCCAAATTGTAGCTTGCTACAGATCCCCCACCATGTCCCAGGATTCCCACTCCTCATTTCTTAATACACTGGAAAATATTAGGGTACAACCTAACACCCTAATAATGGGCAATTTCAACTACCCTACCATTAACTGGGAAAACTACTTATGTACCAACTCTTGTGCTCAACGTTTTCTGGAATTCATAAATTCCAATGCCATGGATCAACTTATCCACACCCCCACCAGGGGCAGCAATATCCTAGACCTGGTTATTACCAACATGGGCAACCGGTGCTCCACACCAGAGGTCAATTCCTCGTTGGTCAGATCCGACCAGAAGCTAATCACCCTAGACATCCACATCCCTCCTCCACCCCCCATTAGGGAAACCACAGTAAAAAATTTCTCCAACGCCAACTTCACGCTTCTTAAGACAAAAGTGGCAAACTTCACGACACCCACGCTGATGGACAATAGAGGTATGACTGCTGAATCCTACACAAATGCACTTTAAAAGCCCTTACATGAGTGCATGGATCGTGCAATCCCTAACGGAACCAAGATGCTATCCTCCAAAAAAAGGAAGCCAATCTGGTGGTCCCATGCCATAAACAAACTCTACAACAGAAGAAAGAAACTGTTGCAAAAAAGAGTAAAATCCCATGATTGGAGAAACTCCCTGGTCAGCTTCAGTAAGAAGCTGAGATCCCTCATAAAATCCTCCAAAGCTAGTTATGAAAACAAAATTGCCACTGACTCTAAAGACAACCACAAAGCATTCTATAGCTATGTCAAGAATCTCAATGGCAACACTCAGATCTGCTCTGAGTTACAGCGCAATGGCACTAAATATACAGAACCAACGGATATTGCCAACATCCTGGGAGATAGGTTCAGTGCTAACTTTACCCCTCTGTCATCCCTTAAAGGGCCCATCTCTATACCAGAAGAATGCAAAGTTCCTGTAATCACGGCTGCACAGGTAAAAAAACACACTATCCAAAGCCAAGAGCACAGCATTCATGGGACCTGATGACATCCCAGGCTGTGTTCTACATGAACTACCGAACGAACTGGCACCCCACCTAAGTACCATGTTCAATCATAGCCTCACCTCAGGCTATGTGCCCACTGAATGGCGCACAGCAACAGTTATCCCACTCCACAAAGGGGGAGCCACCACAGATGCTGGAAACTACCGCCCCATTAGCCTAACGAGCCTGGTCTGCAAGGCTATGGAGCGTATCATCATGGAACTTATAAACAATGACATTGGTAATCTCCAAACTCAGGACCCCACCCAGTTTGGGTTTGTAAAATGCAGATCATGTCTCCTAAACCTGATAGACTTCTTTGAAGCAGTCACCAAAGCTTTAGATGAGGGTAAGGTGGTTCACACAGCCTATCTAGATCTCGCCAAGGCTTTTGACACCATCCCCCACTCTGGAATTATAGATAAACTCACTAAACTAGGTATAAATACCTATGTCACAAGATGGGTTGCCAACTGGCTCACTGACAGAACCCACACTGTGAAAGTAGCAGACTCCAAATCCAGCTTCAGACCAGTGACAAGTGGAGTACCACAGGGTTCAGTCCTGGGTCCTTTCCTGTTTGGTATCTACTTCTCTGAAGTACAGGCCAACACAGAAGGTCTTTGGCTAACGAAGTTCGCAGATGACTGCAAACTAGGAGCCATAATCAAAACTCCAAAAGATGTGGACATCCTACAAAAGGGCCTTGCTGAGACAGATGCCTGGTGTCAAAGCCATGGCCTCAAGCTCAATGCCAAAAAGTGCATTGTCATTCCTTTTGGTAAAAACTCAGTACCCATGAACTACCACATAGGTGGTAGTCTACTTAACACTGAAAGTGTGATAAGAGACCTTGGGACACAGGTGGACAGTAGTCTCTCATTTGATAATCACATCACCACAGTAGTCAGGAAATCCTTCTATGTGGCACACCTCATCACAAAATGTTTCTCATCCAGGAAAAAAGAGGTCATTGTTCAACTCTACTCGTCACTCATTAGACCCATTATAGAGTACAATGCCCCTTTTGGTGTGTACCTCACAAGACATCTACAACAACTGAAAAGGCCACAGAAATACCTCACAAAGAGCATTACTGGCCTCAAAGAGATGCCCTATGCAGACCGTCTTAAAAAAACTGCAGCTTTACTCCATTGCATATCGCCTACTCAGAGGCAATCTCTGCCTAACACACAAAGCTATGTCAAACCCAGAGGTTTTAGACATGCTCCACTTAAAGAAATCCCAATCCCTACGAGCTACACGCTCTAGGGACCTAAACCTCATCAATACAATAAACAGAACATGCTGGAGGGATAGATTCCTGTCCCAGAGACTTCCCATACTCTGGAACAAACTACCTATCTATATCAAACAAAGCTCCTCATTAGCACTCTTCAAGAAAAATCTTGATGATTGGATGGGAGATAGGAAATTCACCCCGGGGATCACTTCTGTGGCTCTGCTCGACAGTGGCACAGGAAAATAATTTTCTTGGGTGGCGAAAGCCAGGGTACCTTTGGCTAGGCTTATATAGGCCCTAGGGCCAATAGCCTAGTACCTACCTATGAACCTATGAACCTGAAACTTCTACAATCCACCATCATCAGTAAATATGCACAACCTCTGCAGAAGTAAAATTCATCTAAATAATTTCACATTAAAGAGATCTGTAAGATCTGTAACTAATGAAAAGGTTGCTGCTAGCAAACAACTTAATATTTCATTGTTTCATCTACAAATAAAGTACCTGTTGCCCTTGAGGAATATATTGCCTATGCTACATTAAATAAATGATAAGCTAGTAATACTGCAGTAGGGAATGGATGGCAAACTGATAACATGTTCATAGTTACTAGGTATATCTGCCAAAGAGGACATTCTTAGGAGTGCTGCATCCACCCCCTTTAAAATTACAACACAGCATAGTAATATATCTACATACTGTGGGAGTAGAACCCACAGCCTTCTGCATCAAAAGCAAGTATTCTACCTGATGTGCTACTAGCAACACAGACAGACTTCGCATAAGCAGCACTAAACTTCTGTCCCCCTAAATAACTATGCAGCACAAGAAATCTGGAAAAAGCCAACATTTATTGGGAGGGGGGATAAACGCCCAAAACCAGGGAAACATTTTAAACATTGCTTGTATAATCTTAGAAAAGTTGCAAGAATAAAATGTTTTGTGTTACCATGCATTTCCTGAAAGATGGGAAGACTGAAACTTAAATGGCTATCCTTATCTAGTGAATTCAGTTCTCACTGATTTGCCAGAAAACCGCACATTTTAAGAGAAACAGACCAAAAGTATGATCCAAACAATCCAGACAAGAACTATGGTTAACCTCTTAAATCACAAGTGGTGGTCATATGGGTAGAGAATTTACGATCTTGCTCCTTGTACCTAAAGTACAGGGTTTGAGTCTGAGTAACTCTAACCAGCTAAATAGGGCATTTTCCTATGCCTGCAAGCTAAGCTCAGTTTCAGTTTCTCCTGCCCAGCAGAATGCCTCTGGTACTGCTGTTAGACACACTAACCATTAAGTAAAAGGAATAAAAACAGTAATTCCTGCAAGCTGAGCTAAGCATGCCTCTACAGCTGTAAAGTGAAGAAGACAGAAGCTAATGTTTCTCTTGCATGCATATATCTCTTGCAGGCTGCAGCTGTTAAGAAAAAGTTAAGCACCTAGAAAGTTCCTCATGTAAATTGTAAAACAATGCCTTTGCAGCCGTTAAGTAAAATAAAGAAGCTGCCGTTTCTCTTGCACATATATATCTCTTGCAGGCTGCAGCTGTTAAGCAAAAAATTAAGCAGAAAATAAGCACCTATGAAAGTTTCTTCTGCCATTTCTCTAATGTAAATTGTAAAACAATGCCTGAATGCCTGCAGCTGTTAAGTAAAAGTTTACATTTTTTTACCTGGAGAAGGAGGAGCCGGGGAAGAAAGATGTGCACTGCCTGAACACAGTCCGGTCTGTAGAAACTTACGTCATCGCCCATGCCCTGCATGTGATGACGTCAATAGTAAAAAAATTAAAAAAAAAAAAAAAACACAGGAAATTCGGAAATTAAAGGGGCTATGCGGGAATTTGTGGCACCCCAATATTTTGCCCTCAAAACCGGTATTTACTGAGGAATTCAGTACGGTAGAGAGGTATATGTCTTATCTGATGGTAAACTAAAAAGATAAAAATCACAGTTGCTATTGTAGAATATGAATTCTACCAAAATTCTTACACAATGTATTTTTTGCTTGAGGGAGAACCACCCAAGTCTGCTAATGTGAACACAGTGTGACCCCTAATAAAAGAGTAGTTCTTCATTGGGCTCATAATGTCTAAACCTTCCTTGAGTATGAGACAGTTTTTGCAGAAATAGAAGTATTTGCCCTGTTACCTATTAGGATGACTCTTAACAAGCAGTCAGAGGTATAGGAAATCCACAAATTAGAAGAACAGGAATAATAATAACAAAAAAGAAATGGAAAAGTTGAAAACAACATTGACCAAGAAATAATAAGGCAAAGTGCAGGTAGTACTAGTGATTCTACCCATTCTGCTGTGATCTGAGAGTTTTGTTGTGTGTGAGGCACCGCCTTAGCTTCATCAGAGTTAAGGAAGCAATTTTCTGGCCCATGTTTACAGCCTGTACTCTTTAGGAGTTATTTAGTCATCTTAGCTGAATGTTTGTTTTGAATGTCTACCCACAGAGCTCTATTTGATGCATTGGTTGCACCACCAGATGAGTACTTCCAAAATGATATTCAAGAGTTTTCACATGGGCTGCCATTAGTACCATCACTGTTCCTACTAAGAGGAGCCTCAAGTCCTGCTGTCATAATAAGGCTTGATGTTCAAGTGTTGGACACCCATATCAAAAGACACATAGCTCTGCAGCACAGCACAGCATTATTCCCTATATAGCCCAGTCATCAGTTTCTGAAGTAGATCCTTCAGTCAAAAGAGAGAGGGATCCTCCAGATTCCTAAGTCTCATACTTGGGTGAGGAATACCTGACACATACGAAGAAGACCTCCTCAAACTTAGGATATGACATGGACAAAAATGAGGCATATTTGCAGGGCTACCCTCCAGAGAACACAATGAATTTTATGAAACAGCATATCAAGTGTGGGGGAGTCTAAGAGGCATTACAGTCTCAGGAAAGGTATCTTGCATTCCTGGATTTTAAACAGCTTTTGCCATTCTCCAGTACACCAAAAATTTCAGGATGCCTTTTGGAATGCATCTCTAAAATTACATTCCTAGTAACCTGGCCCTAAAAACGGTATTGTAGGGTGCCCAGCTCTTGTAAATATTTGTATAAAAATAGTTGCTTACCTGGAAGTGATTTCCCTTGATGTTTCTAGGGTGTTTAACAACCCTCCAGTGAGAAAAAAAATCAGGATGTTGCATTGTTTCACAAAAAAAAGTATACATCCTCTATACTGGCCTTAAAGTAATAAACTGATTCACTACTAGACAGATAATCTCAGGTTAGCAGAGGATATGCCATGTGAAATCCTTGAGGCCTTAAAGGACAGGATAACAGACTTACCCAGGCTACTCTTTTGAGGTGGGGAAGTATACCTCTCAACCTTTTAACACAAGAAATCTGGACAAAGCCTAAAATAATGGAGGGACAAAGGTGCAAAAATAGGGACACATTTTAAATATCGCGTTTATAAACTAGAGATAAATCAAAAACTAGTATGACCAGCTCGACTTGTTGCATGTACTTTTATTTAAAACAAATAAATAGGCACTATAAAACATGATAAAAGATGAGTGCTTTCACATTTAAGGGAAGAAAGCGATGAAACACCGGTTACTCGCACAGAATTTAACCAGGTGTTAGCGTTGCTCACTAACATTAACAAAGTGCTCACAGGTCAAACAAATTTTGGCATTCTAGATTCTCCTTTTTTTCCGGGAAACCAGCAGCAAGCAGCACTGACTGAGCAGAGACTTTTCACGGCGCAGGAGCCGAATGGCACCGCTGGCACAAGTCATAACTTACGAACCAACATTTTACAAATGCAAGAAGGAAACTTTAACAACAGTACAGCACCGAATGGTGGAGTGGCAGACAAAACTTTTAATTTTAAAAAATGGACAGAACTCCAACCGGAGTTCAAACAAGGTACATTTAATAACAACACGCAACAACTTGATATAGACTTTGATTTTTTTAGTAACAAATTGTACACATACAAGAACTGGCAACTTGAAATTAACTATCTCAAGGAATGCATCAATGTTAAGAGAGTACCGAAAGGTTTAAGATGCTATAAATTTCCCAACAATGCTACTGTGGGTTCTGTGTTACATACTCAGTTAATAGAATTGTTCAACCGAACAGGCTTAGAAATGCTGGATTTGATGATAAAAGACTACCAAATGAAATGTAATGGAATAATGAATGAATTAACTGTATTAAATGACAACATTGTGCAGCATAAGAATTTTCTTAGGCACAAAAGGAAATATGATGAAGTTTTTTCTGAGGTAGACCAGCACTGTTTAAAAGTGATTGACAGGAAAGTAAAAAAACTGGACAGAGATTTGCTTGAATATAGAGAAGGGAGGGCTTACCCTACGGGGTTGAGAAATAGTAAATCTGCAGGAACCAATGCAGAAGGGTTTGAAAACAGAACAGGGAATCAGAATACTACAAATGTATCTAATATTGAACCTCTATGCAGAAGTGAAAGGTTAGCACAGAAAGGCAATAATAATTCTCCGCAGGGTTTTTACTATCCCCAGGGCAGACCATTGGGGAGGAATTTCAATGCCCCTCACCAACAGGGTTGGGGGAGGGCTCACAATTAAATTTTGAGATAGATAATTCTATCATTTGTGACCTTGAATTAACAACTCCTGATGTAAACAACATAGTGGTTTCCTTAAACAATTTTAACATTTATAACTACACGAATCTGGATATCACTCCTGTTTACTTCGAACTATTCACTAAAGGGTTGAATTATATTCCAGCAAGACCTGCATATTTGCCCAAACTTTTGATAGAATTAAAACTATTTGTCAGAAATTTAAATCTCTCTCTCTTTTTTAAGGGACAAAGCACAGTGACAAGTAACATTACTAGGTCCAGCACATTTAACCCCCCCCTGCATCCGAGTTTAAAAATTTTTGAAGAACTTATAGAGAAAACACTCAGAGGAAATTTGGCAAAAAATCATAACCCTTCATATAATTTTAATAAACACTTGGAAGAAATCATGGATTTATTAAAAAAACAAAAAATCAGGGTTATGAAGCCAGATAAAGGGGGTGGGATGGTCCTTATGAGCCTATTCGATTACGACAATGCAATGCACAATATAATACAGGATACTGACACTTATGAGCAGGCTTCTAAAAATGAATTAAATGTTGCTTATGCCAATATTAGATACATACTGAATGACCACTTACTTCAAGGAGTGATAAATGAAGAATTATTTAACTACTTGAATGTATTACACCCAAAAATTCCCATATTATTTGGCATACCAAAGGTTCATAAAGGAATCAAACCTTTGAAATTTAGGCCAATTGTGGCTGGAGCTAATAGTATCACAGAACCGCTAGGCAAATATGTTGAACACAGTATTAAATCTTTGGTTTCCAAGCTCCCATATGTTTGCAGAGATTCTTGGGAATTCTTAGCCAGTATTCCATCAAACATTTGTAATAAGGAAGTATTAATGATTACAATAGATGTAGTTGAATTATTCCCTAGTATACCCCACGACATAGGATTAGACTGGTTTTCAGATACCCTAACAAATTTAGGTAATTTAAGTAATAACCAGATTAATTTACTTATTGAGTTTATGGAAATAATTCTAAACAATAACTACATCTTTTTTAATGGAGAATTCTTTAGACAAAACAAAGGGGTAGCAATGGGCTCCCCATGTGCATCATCATATGCAAACATAGTTTTACATAAATGGGAGCAAACATTTATACATTCTACTAAATGGAAGGAACAGATTTTATTCTACAAACGCTACTTGGACGATATATGTATGCTATGGCAAGGTTCAGAGGAGACTTTTCTGGAGTTTTTTGGGTACATTAATACAACTACCAATTTTTTGTCATTCACTTATGAACTTAGTAGAAATTCATTACATTACTTAGATATTTTACTAATTAAAGACAAGAAATGTGAACATTTTCAATCAAAAATCTATAGGAAGCCCTCTTTTTCTAATACATTCCTACATTTTGATAGTTTACACCCTACCTACACCAAAAAGGGAATTATTAGAGGGCAATTGATTCGAGCATCTAGAATATGCAGCACACTTGAATCTTTTCTAGAGGAAGTTACATTTTTAACAAAAATGTTGTTAGAAAGAGGCTATCCTATACAGTTAATTAAATCTGTCACTGAAGAGGTGTCAGAGAAAAGGGATTCCAAATTCCCACCTCTTCTTAGTAAAGGACTCCCCCTTCCCACAACCTCTAAAAAAGGACAAAACAATATACAAAAAAGTTTTATTTACACTTACACTAGTGATGCGTCTTATATAGAGAGCACCTTACATTCTTTTTGGCCATTATTAACAACACAAGAAGACATTAAAGCTTATTTACCTAAAACATTAACTTTTATTAGGAAGCGTGATATTAATCTGAAGGGGATGTTTGAACAGAACTCTAATACACGACAACTGACGAATACCCTTTCCTCTCATAGGAAAAATGGCACATACAAATGTGGTATGTGTAAACAATGCAGTTATTTATTAGATGCTGCTGAAATATTTTTACCATCTAGAAACTGCACATTAAAGACATTAGGATACCACAACTGCAATACAACAGGAGTAGTTTACTTGGGTATATGTCTATTTTGCCATGGATTTTATGTGGGGAAGACCACTAGGATGCTTAAAAAAAGAATTTACGAACACTTATATGAGATAGAGAAAAAGAAAACTTCTAACGCATTCTTCAAACATTCCCTAATATGTACTAATATGTCTTTAAAATTTTTTGTTCTTGAACGTGTCCTTCCTAATCCCAGAGGAGGTGACTGGGAAAGTTATTTAGAAAGTAGGGAGTTAATTTGGCAGCTTAGATTAGATGCCTCAAAAAATCCGGGAATGAATGATAGTATCAGTATTAATAGTATACTAAAGGTGAAATGAAACAAATTATAAGTGGTTTGTATTTTAATGTGCACTTGGTTTTTAATATATTAATTCTTATTGACATTAATATGAAATATATCATTAATGTTTTACACAAGAAGAATGTTGCAGTTTATTTATATATGAATTAAACTTACAAATGAGAAGAACAACTAGAGAATAATGAATCACATACACACACAAACAATGTACACAAGGTTAATTTCTTGGTAGTTGTTTATGTATGAAATAAGAGTAAAAAAGTTTAAAAAAAAAAGAGTTTATTTTTAAAAGAAGGTATTTTCAAATCATTTAAAATGCAAGCATACAAAAATTTTAGTTTAAACTTTTTTTAACTATTTTATTTATTATTGATAAATATATCAATTAATGAAATTTATTCAACACTTTGTTATATACACACAGTAACGCATTTTTGAAGTAAATGAGACTTATTAAGTGGAAGAAGAATATTTAATAGTTCTATATAGAACTTTAGTAAAACACTACTGCACTTTAAATATTGATTGCATTTAATTAAAATTGTTAATTGGCCTATTAACCTGTGTATATAACCAGTACGGCCACAAGCTTAATTTAATCTTGAAAAAGCCTGGAATTGTCCAGGCGAAAGCGCTTGGTTATACTTGACTGTTTTTTATCGTGTTTGTGGAATAAAAGATTTACGTGGAAACCTTATGCTTCTGGCATTCTTAAACAGCTTTCTTGGATTTTGGATTTCATAACTACATCTGTTTTTGCAGTAAGAAAAGTTTTTTTGGATAAGCCACTACTACTCGAAACTTTATACATCTTGTTGGTCTAAGCCTGGTGTGACTTCCTGTTCTGGGTTGCTTTCACATTTAAACCAAACTCTTCTATAGGATCAATTAAACACAAGTATCTTTTAAAACACTTGTAACCAATCACAACAATTCTAAAAACCTAGCCAATAAAATTAATGATTAAATCTACTCCTCTTAAGGGCTGGTTTCAAACATATACACCCATTCAGGCCGGGATGCTTATCTGCTTGTAGTCTTAAATCCATTCCATCTTGGCCCTTCCAGTGCAGCTGACTAAGTCACCCCTCTATTACTTTTATAAATACATTGCAATACCTTAAAAGAAAAAGAATGCCCATTATTATCCTTTACATGTTTGGAAAATTCATTTTTTCATTCCCAGATCTGATATCATATATATCTTTTAACTTCTTATTGGTCTTATCCACGTAAAAGCAGTCACAGATTATGCAGGTAGCTAAATAAACAACATGTTGCGTTTGACAATTGGCATAACTTTTAGGATTAAACACAAAATTATATTGCAGATGCTTAAATATTAGTTGTTTTCTAATTATTGAACAAGCTCAGCATGTGCGACACATATAAGTACCTATTCTGGTTAGTTTCCACTTAGTTTCAAATTTATCACTATTATTATTATTATCATGACATAATTGTCTTTTCAAATTAGAACAATTCTTAAAAAGAAAAAGAGGTGTAATCCCAAATTATTTATATTATTAAGAACTGTTTTAATTTTGTGTCAGGTGTATATCTTTGAAACCGGCCCTTAGAGAGCGCAGATTGAATCATTAATTTTATTGGCTAGGTTTTTTAGAATTGTTGTTATTGGTTACAAGTATTTTAAAAGATACAATGTTGCTTATATTTAATTGATCTGAAGAAGTGTTTGATTTAAACTCAAAAGTGCTCATCCTTTATCATGTTTTATTGTGCCTATTTGTTTTAATTAAAAGTGCATGCTACAAGTTGTGATGGCCTTCCTCGTTTTTTTTTTTTTTAATCTCGTGTTTTAACTTACAGTATCGGCTTTCGATTTTTGGTTGACTGCTTTATTTCTTTTGCTTTTATAAACTGAAGGAATTGCTAGAATAAAATGGATTTGTCTTATCATGCATTTTCTGAAGGATATGAAGTCTAAAACTCAAAAGTATATGTTGTTATTTAGTGACTTCAATCCTCAGCGATTTGACAGAAAATCACAAACTTTATGAGAAACTGACCAAAAATATTAGGCAATAAATCTAGACATTCTGCAAAAATCTGGGCAGTTGAGGAATATGAGGGAAAGCATGCTACTAAATGTGGTTATAATGCTACTGAAGTTCACAGCAAAGGGGCAGCCAAAGGGATAACCATTTTAGGCATGCATTGCCTGTTTTTTTTCCACAGGATTTTAATAGCGAGTTGTCTGATACCCATTTTGTTGTTTGGTTTCCTATTCTCTGGAATTTTTTAAGAATCATGTGGAGAAGGAAACATTATGGAATCATTCAAACAGTTTTTTCATGTATCCATTCCAAAGTACAGTAGAATATACCATCCAAGCAACTTGCTTCTATACAAAACAGTTTATGGTTGTTTAGTTCAAACAGAAGAATTACTGAAAAGAGCCAAGCACAACATATGAGGCAGGAGAGGTAGGTCTTCCTCTGCCTAGGATAGTAATGACCAGCATTTTTTATTCTACTCCTTTCCTGTTCATCTCTCAAGCTCCACCATGTATTATAGGAGGGAAGCTGTCCTACTTTACAGCAAACTGATTCTAAATAGTTTTAGATAAACAGTGAAGAAAAATTATTTCTGCTGGCTACAGAATAGAATGTGGAACCATCTCTCCTTTCTTAGGTATACCTCCTTTTCCTAAAACAAACAATACTGCTTGACACGATGTGTGGTACTGGGGAAATAGCACCCCCCAGGGGTGTTGTGAGGTCTGGCACAGCAGGCTGAGGACCTCTACACCTCTGGAAGGGTATTTTTTCCTAAGAACACACACTCTGGAAGACATTTTTTTTGTACTTAGAGAATGGGCTAGTTGTTAAATTGCTTTGTATTTATTTTTAACACTATATACATGTTCTTAAATTTTTTATGTAAAATACTTCCTCTGCATAATGTTTCAAACTAGCTGTAGCATGTGGAATTATTATTGGAGGAAATATTTTACATCCAAGATATAAGTTATGCAAGTTCTTGCACATCAAACACTCTACTCACAGACACACATTCAGAATCAGAGCTGGAGAGACAGACAGTCACACATATACAAGGAAACATACGTACACACACCAGCACTTAACAACCAGTTTGTACAGTGAACCCATCCTTAGATGTCTCCTTGTGAGAAGTGAATTAAAAAGAAACTCTTCCCCTTACCCCTCCCCTTTCACTGTTCCTGATTTTGCTGAATGGTGCTGCTCTGTTCCTGATTTTGCTGAATGGTGCTGCTCTGTCCATTGATTTTTCTGGTAAATCACTGTGGATTAAAGTCAGTCATTAATGGCTGACATTAAGAGTGTCATAGCTCTTATTTAACAATTCCATGCCAATGGGATGCCTATTGCAGTTATCTCTCTCACTTACACTCTCACGCAAGCAAGCACACACACAAACACACATGCACATACTTTTCTTTCTTTTGTTTACTATTTTTTATTTTAATTTTACACTGACTAAACAGCAAATTGCTTAACAGAGTGGTGAGTGATGCCATGGGCATTATCCACTTTGATAAGCAGTATCAGTATCATTAAACTATTCTCAGAGACATCACCCTCCACCAACAGAAAGAAGAAGAAAAAATTAGAAAGAGAATGCCTGAGTCTAATACACTAAGCATGACTGCCTGCTGACTGTTCTTACCAAAATATCATTAGTGTACAGTTAGACATTGTTTGTTATGTCCATTGGTATGCCTTAGTTTGTGAAGAGATACAAGAGAGCAGGACCACCCACAAGAAGAGTCAGGCATGACTATCCAGGTGTCAGGACATGTGTACTGTATTGCCACCATATCTCTTTATCTGCTCTTCACCTGCTTAGTACAAAACTTCCTGGGTCTGCAATGCCGATAAATAATGTAGTAACTGCATACATGTCTGCTTTGCTTGTTTGATTCATATATATTTGATTTGCATGAGTAACAGTATTATTCTCCCAACTACTGTCACCTATTCCTGAGAGTGCTAAGGATCATACTGCAGTAAGGGTGTAGGTGTCATAAGGGTACTACAGCAGTTCTTATCATTTCATGCCATATAGCTTGGTGAGCAACATTCATGAAATGCGCACTGCACTTGTCTGCCCACCATTACTTAATGCAGAAGTGCCCATTTTACTGTCTTCTGCTGTGCTGGGTATGTGGGATATGCTTGGCACAGCATGGGCTTGTTGAATGTTAGGCAGTTATGTACTGATCTTCTGTGTTGCGTATATTGGGTATGCCTGGCACAGCAAGGCCTTGTCAAATGTTAGGCAGTTATGCTGAACTTTTGTTTTCATTTTGTCTAGATGCAATATTACTGTAGGGGTTACATGTCAATTACATGCTTCTGCTGGTAACCAAAGGCATGCTTTATGTGGGACAGTGCCAGTCTGTGCCATACACTCCTGCACTTGCCATACTGTGAATGATACTTGCAATACACTGGCACATCCACATGAACACTTTCTTTGCGGTTCATTGCCCACACACTGTCCTACACAGCTGTGATAGCGCACATCTCATCATATCTTACACCATTATCCCACAGCTGTGTTATGGTTATTCCCGAGCATATATATCACCATTCCTCTGTTGACTACATAATTCTTACTCCAGGGCCTGTACTACAAAATTATAGCACATCCTACTGATCATTGCTGCCTTTGCCCTTCAATTTTATTTTATTTTTTTCTCTCTTTCTCTGTCATCTTCTTTATTTTATTATTTGTCCTTTGTTGTTTTCTTAATTTATTCTGCAGTTTCTGCAATGAAGCAGGATTTGGGGCAGCAGCAACCACTGAGCACTACACTAACTTGCCACTACATAATGGGTCACCAGAAGTTTCCAGCCAGCCTTGCTGCAGAAGGACAATGGTTATCTTGCATGAAGTATGCAGGAGGTCTTGCTAGTGCCTCTGATGCTGCTTTATCATTGGTGGGCATAGGGTCCTTTTTGGGGAGCAGCACTGAGGGGGGTCCATTGGGCCATACTTCAGGAGGTGCACATGCTGGGATGGACAGTAGTAGATTAATGGCTTGAGACTTAGGTTGGTGCTCTGAAGGGCATCTTCATGGCAAAGTGACAGAGCTCCATGGACCCAACCACTAGGACACCAGAGGCCAAGTTTGCCTGAGGTGATATCTATGCCTCGCTTACTTATCCAGAGAGGAGATCTAAGCATTGCCTTCCCAGATCAAGGAAAGATGAATAAGTTGCCTTTTGAGCCATAAGGACCTAATAGTCTTGGATCTTTTGCATCTCTAAAAATCAGATAGTTCACAAATACAAGAATCAGAGATGTAAATCACCAGTAGAAAAATAAAACAAGGAGGAGAGATAGGCTCATTGAACAGCTCCTTCCTCACCTCTGTGATAGGCATCCATTGCAAATTATATAGTGCAATCCATTTTCTTCCTTCAGACTGGAACGGGTTGGGAGGATTGTCTGGGTGCTCACATTTTCATCCCTGGCTTGATTGGCCGGCTAACCTTCACAACAGAGGGGGTTCAGTCTGAGGGATGGTACTAGATAAATGATCATGAGAATCATTTGCTTTATATTTCCTATGATCCTATGATCATAATATCAGTCACAGAGGTGCCTGATGTCTGGATGAGTTCACCAGTATTACAGCTTGGCAGCCATTCCTCACTCCATCCTATCCCTCATCATGGAGTTCCCCTTCCTTGCATGTCATTCACCCTCCTCATTTTGTTGTCTAGTCCACCAATCACCAACTGTCCACCATCTTTCTCTCTGTGCATCTCCTTTGTGGCCCTCTTTCATATTAACACCTCCCTGCCAAGTTTTCATCTGTTTTATATATTTATCTGTGCCTGACGCTATTGTTACATCCTCCTTCTCTCCAAAATCACCCTGTCTGCTTATATCCCTTCTATTCTTCTTCTCTAAATATAAAAAAGGGCACCTGCCTCCCCCAATAACCCTCCATCTTCCAGCTATGGAATTTTTCCCTTAACATTGACTACCTGTGTATTTATCTGCATGTACCCTTTTCTTTCTGACTGCCCTATCTCCCAGTTTTCTTTCTATTTGTAATATAAACATAATTAGAAATTTGTTGTGTAACCCTTTTTGAACTGTGACTGTGCTGTATAGTGGTGAACCTTCAAAATGAGTATAGGCACTCATCCAGGTGAGTATATGCTTCTTGTTTGCTAATGATGCCAGACCATGTGACTTACAATAGCATGATCTACAGCTGTGTGTTTAACTATTGATTTCCTGAGTAAATGATTTACATATTCAAAATTAGTCATGGCTAGTCATGGCAGCGTCATGCTATGTTGCCATTTATGTGTAATGAATTCCTATATTTCTTCCAGTGTGGATGTGTTAACATTTTTTTAATCCTTGCTATTGTATACTTTTTCACTTTGTTATTAATTTATTTATAGGTTCATAGGTATATGTTAGGCTAATGACCACCAAGGCCTTTATAAGCCTAGTCGTGCATTCCAATTCAATTGTGTCCCTATGGATCATGGAAGTTTATTAGGAGAGGTTACCTTAGTTAGGAAATTTCTACAGGTTATGCGGGGGGTATGTTATTTTGGGAATTACTGTCTGCCTCTGTCTATCAGAGATATGGAGACGAGATCTATGGTAAAGTTCCAATTTCCAATTCATTGGTCAAGGTTATGCTTAAATAGAGTTAGAAATGGACCCTGCTTCACATGGATGGGCAGCTTGCATGGGGATCCTCTGAAATCCATATCTGTCTCACCAACAGGTCTTATTTAAGTCACAAGCATAATTGAAATATTTGTATCTAGTGAATCTGATTTTGTTCATTTTGAGGATATGCAAAAGGTCCATAAGAGTTGGATCCAAGGATGCCTTGAATGTCAGGTATAGATCGACTTTCAGTAACTTGTAGGAGCAGAGTATAGAGGCTTTAAGGTGATATTTATAGGACAATGTGTTTATACCCTCGATTCTGCTAGTAAGGAATCTTTGTGAGTGTTCCAACTGTTGCATATGTCTGGTCAGGTGCATGCCAAAGGGGGGCATTGTACTCAATGATGGGTTTGAATAGGGTCAAATAAAATGGCACTGTGACTTCCTTCAACCTGGATGCCATGCCTTTACTTATAAGTTAGGCAACACAGAATAACTTTCTTACTACCTTGGCCACATGTTGGTCAAAGACCAGATTACTGTCTACATATGTTCCAGATTCCTGACTACATGGTGAAATCTTAGGGGTGTCTTATAGATGGAGTAATTATCCTGGGTGACAATTTTATCAAAAGACACTAAAATGCATTTCTTGGTATTGATTTTTAGTCTGTGACTTTAGCACTAGTCATTTATTTGTGTTAGACCCTCTTGTAAGATGTTTGTGTCATGGGGGGGATACTATGATAGCTCCAAATATGCAGTCATATGTAAACTTGGTCAGCCAAAAATATCTGACATTAGCCTTTACCTCCAAGAAGTGGATGCCAAATAGGAGTGGTCCCAGCATGGAGCCCTGAAGTACACTGCTCATGAATGGTCTCATAGCGGAGGTGGTATCACCAATCCTGACCTCCTGGGTCCTGTCTATGAGTCAGTTGGCAATCCAGTGAGTTATGTAGGGGTCTATAAATAGTTCAGTGAGTTTGTCAACTATACCAAAGTATGGTATTGCATCAAATGCCTTAGCCAGTTCCGTGTGAGTGGTATGTGCTGTTTTCCCCTTATCCATTGCCTTGGTAACCTTCTCAAACAAGTCCACTAGGTTTAGTAGGTATGACCTTCCCTTAACAAAGCCAACCTGGGTTGGGTCCAGTGTCTGAAGATTGCCTATGTCTTTCTTGATTATTTCCATGATAATTCATTACATGGCTTTGCATATTAGACTAATCAGACTAATAGGTTTGCAGTTTCTGGGGTTGGTTGATGGTCCCCCCTCATGAAGTGGAATAACAGCTGAAATCCTCTATTCTCATGGTTTACAGCCTATATTGAGACTATAGTTGAAAAGTTAATCAAGTGGTCTTGATAGAGCATGTTTCAGAAATTTAGGAAGTAACCTGGGATATTTTGGGGCCCACTGAGGCTGTGTTTTTGGCCTCAGCAAGTGCCACCAGGACCTGCTCCTTGTTAATAGTTGAGGGGGTTATGCTAGTAGGTACTTCATGGATGGAGGTGGGTGGAGGGAGTGAAAGATGAAGTTTGAGCTGAATTTGTCAGACAGCAAATTTATGTCATTATGCTCAGTGAAAGTGATGCCCTTGACCACCAGTTCAGCACAGTGGCATGTGCTGCTTTTGAGGTTTTGGAAGTAGTGGTAGAAGGCCTTAGGGTTGTCTTTAGCCTGTGAGACTAGCTTGACTTCAAACTGGCCTTGTTGGACTTAATTATTCCTCTTGGTTTTCTGTCAACTTAATTAGAGGACTCCTATGATTATGGGAATTGCTTTTCCTAATTTTTGCCATGAATTTTTCCTTTAGTTATATGGCCTATTAAGGTTGGGATTTCAACAGTGTGGTTTGCTTTTATAGTTTGTTTTGAGCTTACTTCTAGTAAGCACAGCAGCTTCTACACAGCCATTTACATGCTTGTACAGGGTATCTGTGAACAATTTCTCATAGGTTGTTATGAACTTTAGTTTGGGAGGGACATCAAGTTTTGTCTAACACTTAATAGAATGTAGTTTGCTTTGGAATAGTTTATGTTACAGGGTCCACTTGGATTATTGAGTTGATTTATGTTTTCAAGGAAATAGCTTACAGTGCTGTCCCATACTGGTGATTACCAGGTCTAATATGTTTGAACCTCAGGGGGGTGTGCTCACTATCTGGCCAAGGGTATTTGAGTTAAAGAAGTCAAGAAATCATTGAATCTGTGAGTATGAGGCAGTGTATATTTCCCAGTCTATAGAGGGGTAGTTAAGGTCTCCCAGGAATCGAATGGTGAGTCTCTCTAGTAGACTTAGCTATGAGCTATGGGATTCCAGGGATGTAAAGGGTAATGCAGGAATGGTTAAGGAGAGATTAGTTGAAACCAAAGGATGAAAGGTTAATAATGACAGCTCAGGATAATGGACTATGTGCATATTGGTTTACAAAGCCAATAGAACATGTGGAAGAAACAGAAAAATGTATGTTCTGTATAAAATAATTGGAAACAGCTGCACACTTTGTTGCTGGGTGTGATATATTCATGGCAGAGGGGCTATACTCTAAAAAGCACAAAAATGTAGCAAGACTTCTGTTTTGTATATTGTGGTGTATTTGTTTACACTGTGTGGGGTTAAGGTGTAGGTAAGATGCTGATACAGGTACAGCTTACTGAGAGGCAATCTACACCTGGCATTCAAAGGCATCCATGGATTCAGCTTTAATGAATCTTTTGCACATCTGTAAAATAAACAGCATCAGAACTATTGGATCCAAGGGTTTAAAATTTTATTGTAACATAAATAAGACAAATTAATATATGAACCTATGAACTTGTATTCAGCATTCAACATTATATTTAGACTAGGAAAGAGACCACAACTATGTTCCTTAGGAGTCACACAAAATTAGATCTTCTCCCAATCTCCAACCCTGGTCCTATTGTGTTTTAAACTCAACTGTTTCTCTAGTTTCCTGCCTCTTATGTTAATTTGACCATATATTTCCTTCCCTCTCCTCTTTCATTGGCTATTGTCAGTAACTACAAAATTATTATTTTGTGAAACCACTCCCCTTCAGCTATTTACATTTATTGGCCACCCCACTCTATTCCATAGAGCCAGAATACTAAATTCCCACCCTTTTCCAATCTATCTTGCTCTTTTAAAATTAGTCTCTTCCCTTAGATTGCTAAATCTTGAATTACCCCTGATTCATATCTAACTACTTAGTGCACACAGCAACTCTTAGTATATTAACCCATTTTTTTCCATCTTACCTTTAAAATCTGCACTATCTAGTCCAAGACCAGCAATTGCTAGAAAGCTCACATTCTGCCTCTCAGTAGTCATCTTGTGATTAGTGCTTCTGTGTTGCTTCTAGTGAGATAAGGAGCATAAGGAGCACTATATAGTCAGGCACACTGACATCCCACTCACTAGGCTGGACAAGGAGAAGGTTACTGTTAGCTGCCTGTCGGGAGCCAGAATCCGCCACATAACACAAACACTCAGGTCAGTCCAGAACAAGTACAAATATGACTCTGTGATGGTTCATGTTGGTGTGAATGACCTGAGATGTACCTCCCTGGACTACATGAAAAGAGACATGGAAGAGCTCTCTGATCATGTAGCCCAGGCGGGTATGACCCTGACCCTGAGTAGCATCCTGCCCTCACCAAGAATGATACCACAGTAAAAAGAAAAAATTATCAATTAAAACAATTGGCTAAGCTTCTGGTGTCATTGAAAGGGGATCCAGTGTCTGTCAGCCTGGGACGGCATGCTCGACAAGCCTCGTTGCTTTGCAAGAGATGGCTTGCACCTGTCACCCTAGGCTTTCGAATACAGGCCAAGGCTCTTGCTGCCCCCATAGTGCCTTTTTTAGGCAAGGCTCAAAAGTCAAACCCACCTCTGTAAACAGCACAAATAAAAAAATGAGGGTTATGCTACTCAATGCCAGGAGTTTAAATCTCAAAATGCACATGCTCTAAGCACCCCTCAGTATGGAGAACGTCGACATCTGTGCAGTAACTGAAACCTGGTTCAAGGCTCCACAGAGCACTCCAGCACTACTGGGCTACAACTCATACCACACATTTTGGCCACAGAACATGGACCGAAACACAAAAGGAGGGGGTGTAGCCATATTCATCAAGGATACCTACACCTCCGGGTTAGTGGCACAGCATGATACCTCTGAGATCATCCATGTGCAACTAACATCAGGCAAATCTGCAATGCAAATTGCGGCCTGCTACAGATCACCCTCCATGACCCAGGACCACCACTCCGCCTTCCTGGAGACACTGGAAAACATGAAGGTCCTACCGAACACCCTGATATTGGGTGATTTCAATTACCCTACTGTTAACTGGGAAAACTACTCAAGTACAAACTCCCAGGTCCAGCGCTTCCTGGAATTTATCAACTCAAATGCCCTGGATCAGCTGGTAAACTCCCCTACCTAACATATTGGACCTGGTCATCACCAACATGGGCGACAGGTGTTCCGCACCGGAGGTCAACCCATCACTGGTTAGATCAGACCATAAACTAATCACTCTGGATGTCCACACCACACCACCATCCCCAACCAAGAAAACCATAGTGAAAAACTTGTCTATAGCAAACTTCACCTTACTTAAGACAGAGGTGGTATGTTTCACAGCCCCCATGCTAAAGGATAACAGTGTACAAGATGCAGGAACCTTTACAAATGTACTCTATGAGCACCTACAAGGATGCATGGATCGTGCCATCCCTAGCAAAACAAGACTCACTCCCCTAAGAGAAGGAAATCAGTCTGGTGGACACCTGCCATAAACAGGCTATACAATAGAAGGAGGAAATTAGTTCAGAAAAAAAGCAAATCCCAAGAAGGAAGGACATCCCTGATCAGTATCAGTAAGAAACTAAGGTCCTTCACAAAATCATCCAAGGCTGACTTCAAAAGAAAAATAGCCAATAATTCGAAAGATAACCACAAAGCCTTCTTTAGCTATGTCAAGAATCTAAGTGGCAACTCACAGATATGCTCAGAGCTAGTGCAAACTAGCACAAAATATACTGAACCTACTGATATTGCCAACATCCTGGCAGATAGATTCAGTGCAAACTTCACCCCCCTCTCACCCCCAAAAGAGCCCACAACAATACTGGAAAAGTGTAGTGTCCCAGAAATCACAGACGCACAGGTGAAAACAGCCCTTTCAAAAGCCAAAAGCACAACGTCAATGGGGCCAGATGGTGTCCCAGGCTATGTCTTGCATGAACTACAGAACGAACTAACCCCCCACCTAAACACACTGTTCAACCGCAGCCTCTCCACAGGCTATGTACCCATAGAATGGCACACAGCAATGGTTATTCCGTTCCACAAAGGAGGGGCCACAACTGACCCTGGTAACTATTGCCCCATAAGCCTGACTAGCCTGGTCTGCAAGTCTATGGAGCGCATCATCATGGAACTCATTAACAAAGGCATTGGGAACCTCCAAACACTTGATCCAACCTAGTTTGGCTTTGGTAAGAGCAAATCATGCCTACTAAACCTGATTGACTTCTTCAAGACAGTCACCAAGGCCACAGATGAGGGGAAGGTGGTTCACACAGCCTACCTTGACCTCGCCAAGGCTTTTGACACTATTCCCCACTCGGGAATTATAGAAAAACTCACCAGCCTGAACATAAATCCCTACATCATGAGATGGGTTGCCAACTGGCTTACAGACAGAACTCACACGGTAAGAATAGCGGGCTCCAGGTCTGACCAGTCATAAGTGGTTTCCCACAAGGCTTGGTCCTGGGACCCCTACTGTTCGGCATATACTTCTCAGATGTACAGGCAAATACAGGAGGACTATGGCTAAACAAGTTCGCCGATGGCTGCAAATGGGGAGCCATAATTGACTCTCCGGCTGACACGGACATTCTCCAAAATGGCCTTACTGAGACGAACACCTAGTGTCATGGTCTCAAGCTAAATGACAAAAAATGCATAGTTATCCTGTTTGGGAAAAACAAAACACCCATGAATTACCACATAGGTGGCAGCCCTCTTAATACAGAAGAGGTAATAAGAGATATGGGGACCCAGGTAGATAGTAATCTCTCCTTTGATAATCATATTGCCAAATTAGTTAGACAATCCTTCTATGTAGCCCATCTAATTACTAAAGGGTTCGCATCTAGAAATAAAGAGGTTATAATGCCCTTCTACTCGTCACTCATCAAACCCATCATAGAGTACAATGCTCCATTTGGGATGTACCTCACAAGACACTTCCAACAGCTGGAAGGACCACAAAAGTACCTCACCAAGAGGATTACTGGCCTCAAACATATGTCCTATGCAGCCCGACTGGAAAAACTCTGGCGGTACTCAGTGGCATATCACTTACTCAGAGGGGATCTCTGCCTGACTTACAAAGCCATGTCCAACTCAGAATTGATGGACATACTCCACCTAAAGAAATCCAAGTCACTGCGAGCCACTCACTCTAGTGAGCTAAACCTCGCCACAACAATAAATAGAACATGCTGGAGGGATAGATTCCTGTCACACAGACTCCCCATGCTTTGGAACAAAATTCCTAACTACATTTGGCAGAACCCCTCACTAACACTCTTCAAGAGAAACCTTGATGAGTGGATGGGTAACAGAAAATATACCCCTGGGATCACTTAATTGGCTCTTCTTGACAGAGGCTGAGTTAATTAATCAATGGGGTGGCGAAAGCTGACACACTCTGGCTAGGCTTATAAATTCCCTCGGGCAGATAGCCTTGTACCTATCTATGAACCTATGAACCTAAGGACATTTTATAAACACACTCAGCAACAAAATACTCCAAAAAAAACCACACCATTGGAACAGAAGATAGAGGCTGGAAAAAACTTTACTTCACAATTGATAACTGGTACCTCAGCTATTCGCCTTTAACTGTCACATTACATCAAACACAGCCACTTTTTTTAAAAACATCAAAACACCAGCACTTAATTAATCAACATCTTGGTCATGCGAGATATCAACTACCCTTCTATCAAGTGGACCATGTTCAAAACCACAAACATGATCACCCTGAGGTTCCTGGACTTTATTAATACAAATGCTTTGGAGCAGTTAGTCTGCACACTGTCCAGGGGCTCAAATGTTCTGGAATTAGCACTCACCAATATGGGGGGGGGGTCATTGCACTACCCCCTATGTTCTACCCTCCCCAGTAAAGGCAGACCATAAATCTGTCTCATTTGAAGTAATGATCAGACCCCCACAGGAGCAATAAAATGAGAAACTTCTCCAAAACAAACTATAATCTACTAAGTGATGGTTTGAAATGTTTCAAGCCCCATGCTAACACAACCAACAATGACTCCTGTGTAGATGAGTGTACAAATGAACTGTATAACCCCTTAAACAACGATATTCACTCTACCGTACTTGACAGGATCAAAACCAAGCCCTCCTGTAAAAACAAGCCACTCTGGTGGACCTCGAGTATAAACAGGTTATATAACTAAAGGAAGAAACTGATATCTAAGAACAAGAGGGAGCTTAGTCAGCAGAGTAAGAATGCCCTCAACAGCTTGAATAAACAAATCAGATATCTGGTAAAGTCCTCTAAAGCTAGTTATGAGGCTAAATTAACTTCACTAAAGCCAATCATAAGGCATTCTTTAACTACATCTCTAATCTAAAAGGGAATACTGTGCTGAAGTCATAGTGACAGTACCACTCACATTGACCCTGAGGAAATTTCCAACCTATTAGCTGACAAATTTGGCACAAACCTCGCCCCCCCCCCCCATCCTCACCAGCCATAACCTAAAGCATACCTGACACCTGTCCTCTCTCCAGTATCTTCAATGAGCAGGTCATATCCGTGCTTTCAAAGGCCAAACAAATGGCCTCTATGGAACCAGATAACATCCCAGGATGTTCACTAAACAACCTAAAACATGACCTAAAAGATCCACTTGGCAGTTACTTTAACCATAGCCTGAGCAGTGGCTTTGATCCAGCTGAGTAGAGAAAAGCAACAGTAATCCCCTTACACAAAGGGGGTCCATCAACCAACCCTGGCAACTATAGATGCATAAGCCTAACCAGTCTTATCTGCAAGGCCATGGAAAGAAACATAATGGACCTTATCAACAAGGACATATGCAAGCTTTAAACTCTCAACCCAACTCAGTTTGGCTTTGTTAAGTGTAGATCATAGGTTCATAGGTTCATAGGTTCATAGGTTCATACTAGGCTATCTGCCCAAGGGCATTTATAAGCCTAGCCCATAGTTATGTGGCTTTCGCCACCCCTTTAGTTGGAATAAAAACTATGCCTATCATTTTTCTGTGCCTCTGTCAAGCAGTGACACTGAAGTAATCCCTGGGGTATATCTGCGATCTCCCATCCATTGCTCTGCCTCACATGTACCGGGATTTTGTTCCACAGCATAGGGAGTCACTGGGTGATGAATCTGTCCCTCCAGCACGTTCTATTTATAACCGTGTCAAGGTTTAAGTCTCCCGCCCTTGTGGTTCTGAGGGATCTAGATTTTTTGAGGTGAAGCATATTCATCAAATCTGGGTTTGACATGGCCTTATATGTCAGACACAGGTCACCTCTGAGCAAGCAGTATGAGACTGAATAGAGCTGGAGTTCTTTCAGTCGGGCAGCATAAGACATATTTTTGAGACCCTTTATCCTTTTGATGAGGAACTTTTGGGGCCTTTCAAGCTGCAGCAGGTGTCTGGTCAGATACATTCCGAACGGGGCATTGTACTCAATCATAGGTCTAATGAGTGATGAGTACAGGGGGACGATGACCTCCCTTGATCTAGATGTGAATCCCTTCATGATCAGGTGGGCGATATAGAAGGTTTTCCTAACTACTTTAGCAACATGAGTGTCAAGCGAAGGCTACTGTCAACTTGGTCCCCAGATCCCTGATGACTTTTCTGTGCTCAGTGGATTGCCACCTATATGGTAGCTAGGGGTAACCTTGTTTTTCCCGAAGGGTATGACTCTGCATTTTTGGCGTTTAACTTCAGGCCATGGCTCTGGCACCAGTTATCCGTTTCTGTGAGGCCCTTCTGGAGGATATCTGTGTCAGATGTGTTTTCGACTATGGCGCCCAGTTTGCAGTCATCTGCAAACTTTGTCAGCCATAACCCTCCTGAGTTTGCTTGTACTTCAGAAAAGTAGATGCCGAACAAGAGTGGACCCAGGACTGAGCCCTGTGGGACACCACTTGTGACAGGCTTTGAGTCTGACATGGCTCCAGCAACTCTGACCCTGTGGGTTCTGTCATTTAGCCAGTTTGCAACCCATCTTGTGATGTATGGGTTTACATTCAAGCTGATGAGTTTTTCGATGATACCTGAGTGGGGTATTGTGTCAAAGGCCTTTGCCAGGTCGAGGTAGGCTGTATGGACTGCCTTTCCTCATCAATGGCCTTGGTGACTGTCTCGAAAAAGTCAACCAAGTTTAAGAGGCAGGATCTGCCTTTGACAAAGCCAAACTGGGTTGGATCCAAAGTCTGCAAGTTCCCTATGTCTTTATTTATGAGTTCCATTATGATCCTCTCCATGGCTTTGCAGATAAGGCTTGTCAAGCTAATGGGGCAGTAATTTCCAGGGTCTGTGGAGGCACCGCCCTTATGAAGTGGGACCACAGTCGCCGTGCGCCACTCCTTGAGTGCGTATCCTGAGGTGAGGCTAAGATTAAACAGCTGTCCTAACTGTGGGTTTAATTCCTCGTTGAGTTCATGAAGCACACAGCCGGGGACACCATCCGGTCCCATGGATGCTGTGTGTTGCCTTAGTGAGGGCCGTTCTCACCTGGGCATTGGAGCTGTTTGCGGGGCTACAATCCTCTGGAATAGCTATCTCTCCTTTTGCGGGGGAGGGGGGGGAAGTTTGCACTGAACCTGTCAGCCAGTATGTTAGCAGTGTGTGTAGGTTCAGTAATTTTCACATCATTTTGAACTAATTCTGAGCATATCTGGGAGTTTCCTCCTAGGTTTCTAACATAGCTAAAGAAGGCCTTATGATTGTCTTTAGAGTCATTGGCGATTTTTCTCTCAAAATTTGCCTTGGATGATTTTATGAGAGCTCTTAGTTTTTTACTTATAATGATCAAAGGTGTCTTACCTTTCAAGGATTTTGCTCTATCTTGTAGTAGCTTCCTCCTTTTGTTGTAGAGCTTGTTTATGGCTGGGGTCCACCAGACTGGACGCTTGCCTTTGGTACAGAGAGTCTTAGTTTTGTTTGGGATTGCCTGATCCATGCAGTCCTGTAGGTGCTGGTAGAAGGCATTTGTAAGTGATTCAGCGGTTTGAGTAATGTTTACCACTGGCTCAGGGGCCTTAAAGGAGACCACACTAGTTTTAGAAGTGTGAAATCGGCTTTTGAGAAGTTTTTCACTGTGGTCTTTTTGTTTCAGGTGGTGGCGGGATGAGGACCTCCAGCGAGATTAGTTTATGATCTGATCTCACCAGTGAGGGGTATACTTCCAGTGTTGAACATTTTGATCCCATGTTCGTGATGATGAGATCAAGTATGTTTTCTCCTCTTGTGGGGATGGTGACTAGTTGTTCCATGGCATTTGAGTTTATGAACTCCAGGAATCTTTGGGTTAGAGTGTTCGGGCTTGAGTAGTGTTCTCAGTCTATATTAGGGTAGTTGAAGTCACCTAGTATGATGGTGTTTGGAGATACATTTATCCCCTCCAATGTTTTCAGGAAGGCCATGTGAGGTTCCTGAGTTTGAGAGGGTGGCCTGTAACATGCTACAAATTGCAGAGCAGTCTTGCCTATGGTTAATTGCACCTGGATGGTCTCCGATGCATCGTGCATTGCCACCAACCTTGAGGTGTGGGTGTCCTTTATGAATATGGACACCCCCCTCCTTTCTTGGTGTTGTCCGGATTTTGGGGCGGACGCATGATATGAGGTGAAACCTGTTAGTGCTGGGGTGCTCTCAGGAGCCTTGAACCAGGTTTCTGTCACAGCACAGACATCGATGTTCTCCATATTGAGAAGGGCCTCGAGTGCGTGCATCTTGAGATTGAGACTTCTGGCATTGAGCAGCATTACCCTTAGTTTTTTTCCTTTTTGGTGTTCTAGGGTGGTAGGTTTAGAATTTGAGCCTTGCCTAAAAAGGCACTATGGGGGTGGCAAGAGCCTTTGCCAATATCCGGAAGCCCAGTGGTGACAGGTGCAAGCCGTCCCTTGCGAAGCAGCGTGGCTTGTCCAGCATGTCATCCCAGGCAGACAGACATTGGATCCCCTTTGAATGACACCAGAATTTAAGCCAATTATTAAAGCTGATCATCTTATCACTGTATTGTGGCATCATTCTAGGTGAAGGTAGGATACTGCTCAAGGTCAGGGTCATACCTGCCTGGGCTACATAATCAGAGAGCTCTTCGATGTCCCTTTTCATGTAGTCCAAGGAGGTACATCTCAGGTCGTTGACACCAGCGTGGACAATGACTGAGTCGTACTTGTACCTGCTGTTGAGAGACCTGAGTGCTTGCGTTATGTGGCGGATTCTAGTGCCCGACAGGCAGCTTACTGTGACCTTCTCCTTACTCAGTCTGGTGAGCGGGACGTCAGTGTGTCTGACTATGGAATCACCAATGACAAGTGTGTCTGGCATTTTGTTTGGCCTTAAGGGCTGTGACTGTTTGACACTCTGACTGTGTGGTCTATGTGTTGCATGTGTTGGGTCGTGAGGTGGTAGTTGTTTGGGTGTCTGCTTTGGTGGCCTCTGCTGTTTTGGTAAATTTTTGATCAGAGCCTCCGAGTATGTCTTTGTGTGAGTATGTGTATGATTTGAAGTTGTGATGGTACCATGTGTGACTGGGTATGTATTGTGTGTGGTTGCCTTCTCCTCCTGTCTGGTCTTGCCAGTCCTATGTTGAGAGAGCTCAGCCTCCAGTTTGGCCGTATAGTTGCATCTCTCGCATGTATTTGTGTTTTGTGGGAGAAGGAGAGGATTGTCTGTGTACATGAGGCAATTGTAACATTGCCTCAATATTCCCAGGTTCACTAGTTGAGCTGGAGAGGACACTAGCAACTGATCCCTCGACATACTAGAAGTAGTAGATAAAGAGACTTTCAAAGGACTCCGGGGGAAGTGGGTTTTAGGCTGGTGGGGTACTATCTATAATAAGAGTGCTTTATCAAGGTGCTTACTAAACCTGGTGAACTTCTTCGAGAATGTTATCAAAGCCCTGGATGAAGGCAAATCAGTTCATACCACCTATATTGGCTTAGCCAAGGTTTTCAACACAATCCCCAACTCGAGTATCATTGAGAAACTCTCCCGGCTGGGATTAACCCATATGTCTTCAGATGGGTAGCCAACTGGCTCACCGACAGAACCTGTACTGTCAAAGTTGAGGATTCCACTTCCACCAGCAGAACAGTTACCAGTGGGTTACCACAGATTTTTGTGTTGGGCCATCTGCTGTTTGGTATCTATTTCTCGGAAGTCCATGAGAAAGTAGATGGCCTGTGGCTTTCCAAGTACTCAGATGACTGTAAACTGGGAAGAATCATTGAGTCCACAAAAGATATAATCATATTATAGGAGGGGTTAACACAGACAAATAACTGGTGCCAAAAGCCATGACCTAAAACTAAATGCAAAAAAGTATATCATGGTCCCCTTTGGGAAAGAGGTAGCCCTTACAAATTACAATATAGTCAGTACCCTCCTAAGCTCGAACTCAGTGGTGCATGACTTGGGAACACAAGTTAATAGCAATCTAAACTTCAATCACCATGTGTCCACAGTGGATAGAAACACCCTTTACGTTGCACACTTTGTGAAAACAGGGATACTGCCAACAGAGCTATCTGGAATTTTGTAAATAATTATTTGTCATTTGTGAATATTGATATGATCTCTATAAGATGCTTATGTTGCAACTGTATTAGAACTGTATGTCTTGTATATATCAAACTGATTTGTATAGTCATGTGTATTAAAAAGGTATTTTATAAAGTGCCTGTGCTTAAAATGTAACCACAGTGTGCCCTACTGGAAGAGAGCAGAAATGTACATGCACTTTTGTAACTGTTTAAATGTATATATTTTAACAGTGGAAACTGGAATACAGGAGGTTAACTGCAGAAAAATAGCTGAAATTAAATTACTTTATAGCCTAGGCTGGAGACATAATGTCTGTACTAGAAAGCTTTCTGTATTGTCCTTAGGGTGAAATAATTACTAGTCTTGAAATGTGGAGGAATGTAGTTGCTTTTATGATGTCCAGAATCTGCTAAAGATCTGAGGTCAGTATATTTTCACATGTAGATGCTAAATACTGCCAGATTCCAGCAGTGGGGGTTTCTCCTGGGATAGAGTCAGATGACAAGAAATTATGTAATTCTGCAAACTATCCCATCAGAAATATTTGGGATATTAATTTGAAAAGTCTCTTACAGAGACAGGGCATTCTGCATTCTGTCTTGGACCTGACAACAACTAAAAGTGCCATTCACTACATCTGCCTTGGCTCTAATGAAGCTAGTTTCTAGGGAACAGTATAACTATGCTTGATACAGTCAGGAATATAGTGAGGCTTAGTTTAGATATTTTTCTTTATTTATATGAGACTATCCTGTAATGTTGTTTTAAATATTTCCTGTGGTTTTGAACTCTGATGTCACTGTGAATATATATTTAGTATTGTCTTGTTCTTTTATTATTTATTATTAAATATATTTAAACCTTTAATTGTGGCTGATCTTTGTAGAGATATTTAAGTTTTGAGAGTACTTGCATATTTATCTGGTGACACTGTGTAGGCCACACCTAACAGCCTTGCTCTTGGTCAAACTACCATTTGTATTAATATTTATATTATGTAGTAAATTTGGACACCATTTGTTCAGGGCCTTAAAGTAGCTGATAAGGGGTTCTAGTGGCAGTGATAACTACCTTATAGTCTGGGAAGAAGGGGGCATAGCTAGTAAACCTGTTCCAGCCTGTCCCAGGTGTGTGTGTGTGTGTGTGTGTGTGTGTGTGTGTGTGTGTGTGTGTGTGTGTGTGTGTGTGTGTGTGTGTGTGTGTATGTATGTTTGTGTGTGTGTAAAACAAATCTCCAAGAGTGTGTGTGTGTCAGCTACTTGCCCAAGGACTCAAAGTACTGGTTGGACAGACAGGGTGTTGGAGGATTTGGCTTGGAACCCTGGCAAAGTTCTCAACTCTATAGCTGTGCCAGTGGGAAGCCTTATTGGGGATCTGGAGAAAGAGTGCAAAACCAGCACCAGACTGACTGTGGTCTCTGTGTGCCCTTAAGGAAAATTGCACTTGATGCAGAGAGCTTCATCTGGACATACTGTGTGTGTACTTGTTAACTTGCCATTGTATGTCCCCCACTGTTGCCACTTGTGAGGACTGAGGCTCCTTGATTACTGGTCCAGTGGTGGGGTGTCACACACCTCATAAGTAAGGGCATCACATCTAAGACCAAGGATGTTATAACTCCTCTGTACTCCACCCTCATCAGACCGCTAATAGAGTACAATTCTCACTTTTGCATGTACCTCACCTGACACCTGCAGCAGCTAGAGAAACCACAGAGGTTCCTGACCAAGAGAATTCAGGTACTCCAAAGCATGATCTACATGGAAAGACTGAAAGCCCTGTTGCTGTACTTTGTGTCCTACAGGCTGCTGACAAGTGACCTGTGCCTGGCTTACAGAGCAGTCTCTGACCCTGCCCTGATGGAAATGCTGCACATCCACAAATCAAATGGGACAAGAGTCACTCACTCCAGAGATCTCAACCTGGCCTGTGACTTAAAAAAAACATGCTGGAGAGACTGTTATGTCTCCCAGAGGCTGACACTACTTAAGAATAAACTTCCAATTCATGTTAAATAGTGCTCCTCAATGACCCTATTTAAGCACAACCTGGACAACTGGATGGGATACCATAAATTCACCCCTGAGGTGGCACTTATGTCTCTCATGGACACGGGTAGCCAGTGCTGATCATAGATTTGCTCTGCAAACAATAAACACATCTAACAATGGTCAATTAGGAAACCGTCTACTAATGGTCAAGTAGGGAACATGGGTATTAGATGGATGGGCTTGTAAAGGCCCTAGGACCATTAGCCTAGTAACCTCCTATGAACCCATGGACCTCTTGGAATAAATTGGTAAGGAAGGTTAACTCAGTAGTTGGAGAAGAACTGGACACCCTCAAAACCATGGCAGAGAGAAGAATGTTAGTGCGACTAAAGCCCATCATGGAAAATATTCACCACCCACTCAACAGAGTGGTGGATGGACAGAGAAGTTCATTTAGCAGTAGGATGATGAGCATAAAGTGCTCCACTGAACATCAAAGGAAATCCTTCCTGCCCACAACCATCACACTCTATAATGCCTCTTACTGTCTTAGCACCACCTAAGTGCAATTTTAAACTCTTACCCATGTTTTTTTTCTTCCCAATCCTTTTTATCTTTCTTTTATCTCAAAGGAATTATCCTTTGTACAATATGCTATACTTTAGCTAAAGTATTGTAATGTGCAATACCCCATATCCTAGCGTGAGTGGTAATTAACATGAACGCTCCCTTTTTCATTTCACTACTATATGTAGTATCAAACCCTTCTAATATTTTGGCTATTGTCAACAGTGTACCTATGTCAGGAGTTGCTGTTATATATGTGGGGTAATATAAATGAGTATAGTATCCATCATATCTAATTATGTAACATTTGTGTTTGGTTTACGTTGTGTCTATGTTTATCTCTGCAATTGTAACATAAACAATTTCTTGTAGGATCAATAAAGTATTTCTGATTCTGATTCTGAATATGTGTCCTAGACTGGTATGAGTCTAGTACCGAGTCATATTTTACCTTCTCCGAGAATGATGGCACAATACAAACAGGAGATGAATGACTGTAATAATTGGCTTAGTTTCTGGTGTCATTCTAAGGAGGTGCAGTATTTGTCAGCATGGGAGGAGAGGGTCAACAGACCACTCTGATTTTCCAGGGATGGTCTGCACCTCTTCTCTGTAGGCTTTCAAATATTACCTAAAACATTGTATTCCCCCATAGTGCCTTTTTTGGGTAATGCCAAACTGAAAGTACGTCTGACATAGCAAATCAAAACCAAGAGAATCTAACGGTATTACTGCTCAGTGCTAGGAGTCTAAACAAGGAACTCTATTCTCCAAAATCTCTCCTTTCCCTAGAGAACTCTGACATCTGTGCAGTTACTGAGACATGGATTAAAGCCGTAGAGTGCAAGGCTATAATGCCTTCTACAGATAGCCACTACACAGAGAGGGACTAAAGGTGGAGGTGTCAATACTCTGACCATGTGTGTAGAGATACTGGATCTGGTCACTAATATGGGAGACTGCTGCACATCCCTTAGTTAATGTCTTCCCAAGTAAGATCAGGCCACAAAATGGTCTCCTTAGAAGTAAAAGTAAAGTTTGGAACCCCAGTTAACCTTGAAATGTTCAGGAACTATTCTAAGGTTAACTTCCTACTATTAAGTGATAACTTGGCAAAATTTCAAGGCCCCATAAACCTGAGAATACTGCTGCCTACACAAAACTGTTCACAGAAACCTTATACAGGTATGTTGATAAGCTGCATAGAGGCAGTTGTACCCACCAGGAAGAAGTACAGAACTAACACCAGAAACAAGTCACCCTGGTAGAATCATATCATCAGTAGGCTATATAACTGAAGGAAGAAAATCATGGCAAAAATTAGGAGGGGTTAGGACACAGGAGGATAAAAGTACTCTCATCAAACTAAAAAAACAGCTCAGAAGACAAATAAATCCTACCAAAGCCAAATTTGAGGTAATTTTGGCCTTACAGCCCAAGGACAGCTACAAGGCATTCTTTAGCTATGTTTACAACCTCAAAGGCAATGCACGGTTCTTTGTGTCACTCATCGTTAATGCAGCTACCTATACTGAGCCAGTGGTCCAGATTGAGAGATGATGGGGTCCGGATGGAGAGATGATGAGGTCCAGATGGAGAGATGAAGGAGTATGGATGGACAGATGATAAGACAGCAAGTAAAGGGTTGTATTATTGCCGAAATTGAATTCATCCTTATGGCTTGGTGAGTAACTTTGTGAGGTGGACCCTGCTTTTCACAATATCTCACCAAGATGACACTGATATATAGACTGTATTTATATAGCATATATCATGGACAGAAGGAGGTTAAAAATTAATAAAAGATAGCTGGGTACACAAGACCCAGGAAAAAAAAGTGCCCAATCCTGGTAAGCACACTGGTGCCAGGACTAGAAAAGATGACAGTGTAGAATCCTCAAAATAAGGAAACATTCCTACAATGGGGCCAGGCCAGGTCAGTCCCAGGAGGAGGATGGCCCCCCTGTTATAGAAGGAAGTAGCAGTTCACAAAAATCACAAAAATTGAAAAGAAAAAGAGCCATAAAGATGATAAAATGGACTATTGAGGATATTGTTACTGTTTTGCAAAAAGCCCATAATTTCCAGACACAAAATAAACAAAATTATCAAGAGAGAAATTAGAGGAAAGAAAAATACTTCCACAAGAAAAACTGTCAGAAGCTTCAAACAAAAATTGTATTCATTAATACAAGAGATTTGTGAAAAACAGCATATAGATCAAGAACCTTTGAAATGTTTGGAAAAAGAAGCATCTGAGGAAGTACAAAAATATAAACAACAAAATCAAAAGATTTTTGAAAAGTATAAAAAGAAATATGGACATTGTAACGAAAGAAAGAGAAATCTGATATGGTGTAATATTTATGCAAAGGAGAAAGCCTAATTAATCAATATAAAGAAGGCAGCCCCAAATATATTCAAAGAGAAATACAGACAAAGGCATCCAGATATAGAAAATTTCACAATAAAGAAAATAGTATCACAAAGAAGGACTGTAGAAAAGAAGATTGATAAAGTAGAAGTTGAAAAATAGAAGTTGAAGTTATGGAGTGCATGTGAAGTGAAGGATTTGGTGTAGAAGATATAGCACAGGTTACATCACAGCAAGATGGAGTGAGTCCACATAGTAAGGAGAAGCAGGAAGATCAATAGACATCTGAAGAAGAAATATGGACATGGGAAAGAAAAAGAGATTTAATATGGTATAATATTTATGCAAAGGAGAAAGCAAAACTAACAAATACAAAACAAGCAAAACCAAAGATATTTGAAGAGAAATGCAGGCAATGGAATTTGGACATAGAACGCTTTACAAAACAAAAAATAAGAAGACAAAGAGGAAAAGTAGAAAAGGAAATTAGTAATGGAGACGTTAAAGAAATACAGACTGAGGTTATGGAGTACCTGCAAAGTGAAGGATTCAGTGTAGAAGATCTAATTCAGAAAGCACCACAATAGGATAGAGCAGTGGATATCCAAATTAAGGGAAAAATCAGTGGAATAGGAAGCAATTGGTCAGGTGCCATATGAAGATATTTTGGAGCCTTCCACAGGAAACCAGTATAAATGCTCACTTGATGCTGGACAGCAAAGGAAGGAACAGAAAACTGTGGAAACTCTGATGCAGTCAGTGTTGAGGAGTGATAGGCTATTGAGTTCCCATATGACAGAAGAACGGATAGCAGAGGATGAAACTGAAGGGAATGTGCCACAGGAAGATGCTACAGAACTTACTATAGAATGCCCTTAGGAAATGGAAAACAAAAAATGTGCCCTCAGTTTAGAAGAAAATGAGCTAAGAGAAAAATTGCTTGATTTAATAGACATAGATATATTAAGATCAATGAAAGAAATAGCCTGCAGAAGGTCAATAAAACCCAAAAAGTCAGAAGTTTGATAAAACAAATGAACACAGTAATCAGGATTGTCCATGCCATATAGCAAAAGTAAATAGGATATATTACTGTGCAGCTAAATTAATAACTAATAAAGTTTTACCACAAAAACACAGGGTAGTGAGGGAAAGGAAGGGGAGAAATTGAATACCATGATGGAGGTATTGAATAGAGAAAACTATAAAGTAATTAAGACAAGAAGTGCCACTGTTAGAAGAATATAGAGGAAGGAACACATCCACAAAAATACTAAACAAGGTAGACATGATAAAAGCAATGTGCAGTATTAGAACAGACAAGGATCTATCATGCACTATCGCAAATAACAAACTAAATATCTCAGCACAGGCGGAAAAACTTAGAAGATACACAGATAAATATAAAGGAAAAGTGCAAAATAAGCAATTTATTGATGACCCAAAAAAACTTTTATAAAAAATTGGAAAACAAGGTAAAAGGAATTGAAAGACCACCAAAAAAAGAAGAAATAGATGCATTTTGGGATCTATGAAGATCCTGTGAAACATAACAAAGATGCTGAATGGATATAAGAAGTAAAAGAAAGAATCAGAGGTTTAAAGGTACAGGATATGAAATGGGATGCATTAATAGCCAGAGAGACTGAAACAAAGTAAAGAAAAGCCTCTAATTGGAAAACCTCAGGCCCAGATGCAGTACCTAACTTTTGGTTAAAAGTATTAACATCTTTGCACGAAGATTTAGCCATGAGTAAGAACTATTTATATGTACACCCTAAACAGACACCAACCTGACTAACAACAGGAAAAATAATTCTCCTACTTAACTGTGAACCTGCAAGCTATCCTAAAAATTATAGACCAATAACTTGCCTTCTGACAACATATAAACTGTATATTGGAATTGATACTGACTGAGTTTATAGTCATTTAGAAGAAAACTCGGTTATGGCAGTAGAACAAAAGGGCAATAAAAGAAAGTCATGTGGAACAAAGGATTATTTGTTGTTAAAGTCATAGTGGAGAACTAAAAAGGGGAAGAATCTAAGCATGGCATGGATTGACTACAAAAAAACATTTGATAGTATCCTACATTCATGGATAAAAGTGTGCTCGGAAATGTATAGGATACACCTTACACAGATTTAATTTATTGCAGTGACCATGAAACAGTGGCAGAACACTTTGCAATTAAGCCATGATAAAGGACAAATTATTATCCCAGGAATAAAAATTCAAAGAGCGATATTTCAGGATGACTCTCTATCACTGCTGCTATTCTGCCTTGCCCTTAATCCACTAAGCTGTCTATTTAACAGTTTAGGCCATGACTATAATTTGGCTCCTAGAAAACAACAACAAAGTATAAAGACTTCTCATCTTCTCATTTTCAGTGACTTAAAACTGTATAGCTCATCAGATGAGGAACTGAAAGCACAACTGCAAGTTATCAAAATTTTTTCAGATGATATAAGAATGTCATTTGGTCTTGGATAAATGTGCAAAAACAACCTTTAAAGCAGGGAAACTGCAGCACCAAGAAAAACATCAGTTTGGGACAAGAATGTGATATAAAAGGACTCGAGCAAGAGGGAGTGTATAAATATTTGGGAATTGATGAAGGATCAGCAATAAAACATGAACAAATGCGAATACAACTTAGTAAGGAATACTTTAGAAGACTTAAATTAATCATGATAACAGCACTGACATCTAAGAACAAAATCAAAGCTATAAACTAATTTGCTCTCCCTGTCCTAACTTGCACTTTCAGAGTGATTGACTGGCCCCAAAATGCATTGGATAGATTAGATAGGAAAACAGGAAGAATGCTTCATGCTCACCAAATGATTTATAAAAATCAGTGCATACCAAGATTATACATTCCCTGTTCTGAAAGAGAGATGGGCCTCCTTGAAATTGATTACATGTATAGATCTGCAGTTGTCGGACCTCACAAAACCCAAATGTAGTGAAAGTTTTGAAACATGAGAAGAATAAATCTAAGATGACTTCTCTGCTTAATCTAGCAGAAGCATATCGGAATCAAGCAGGAATGGAAATCAAACCAGAAGTAGATAAAAATCAGGCAGCAACTAAATGTGCTAAAAAACAAAAGAAAGAATATAAGGTGAAGGGCCAGATGAGAAGGCAAGAAATGTGGGAAATGCATAAATATAGTTCCAAGTATAGAAAACGTCTGGAAGAACCTCATTTGATTAGGAACAAATGCAGGAATGGTTAAGGAGAGGCAAATTCAAACCAAGAGATGAAAGGTTAATATTGACGGCCCAAGATAGTGGGCTGCATACATGTTGGTTTACAAAGTCCATTGAACATGTAGGAGAAACAGGTAAATATATGTTTTGAAAACCGAATTGGAAACAGTTGCACACCTCATTGCTGGTTGTGACATACTAATGGCAGAAGAACTGTATACTGAAAAGCATAATAATGTGGCAAGATTATTGCACTAGGGATTGGGCAAATATTACGGTAAGGAAGTGGCTGAAAAACACTGGAAACATGAGCAACAAAGCAGCATAGAAAATGATGAAGTTTATATCACATGGGATCATTCATTATCAACAATTCAAAAGACAGATGTTAGAAAAACAGATATTGTGGTCCATGAAAAGAAGACAAAAGTAGCATTGATTATTGAAATTGCCAGACCCAGGGATTACAGTGTCTTGTATACAGAGAGGCACAAAGTCATAAAATATCAGGATTTGCAGGCAGAAGCGAGAGCAATGTGGAAAAAAGATAACCAGACAGTTACAATAGTAGTAGGAGAAATGGGTCTTATAAAAAAAGACTCTACAATCATATTTAAATATGTTACCAATACATGTAACTCCATACAATTTGCGGAAGGAGTCATTACTGGGCACATGGCAGGTGCTGTGAAGACGACTTCTGGCTGATATCAAAGATTAAACAATGCTAATTTAATGAACTTTAATTGTACTTTGAATTTGGAATGGGGTCCATTCCTGTCATGGTATTAGAAACCCAAAAGATTTGGAGAAATTGAAAAAGCCAGAAGATATAGAAAATGTACTGGCAGGCAAATTATACTGTAATGCTACCCCTCTCTCCTCATAAACCTCACATTAAGATCACCATCAAATATAAATTCCCATACTATCACTAGGGAATAGGTCCTCAATGCTGTCTCTAAGGCCAAGAATACTATATCACTGGGGCCAGACAATATCCCAAGATGCCTTCTAAATATCTTGAAACAAGAGCTATCGGGCCCTTGGGAATTTATATGTAACTGTATCCTCCAAACAGGCTTCATGCCTCACAAATGGAGAACAGCAACAGTCATCCCTCTACACAAAGGTGGGCCATCTACTGGAAACTACAAGCCATAAGTCTCAGCAGTCTAATATGCAAAGTCATGGAAAGAATTATCATGGAAATGATAAATAATGCCACTGAAAATCTCTAAACACTGGACCCAACCCAATTTGATTTTGTCAAGGGCAGGTCATGGCTGCTCAACATGCTGAACTTCTTTCAGAACATCACCAAAGCAATAGATGAGGGCAAAATGGCTCACACTGCCTCCCTTGATCTGACCAAGGCATTTGGCACAATACCTCACTTGGGCATTGTTGACAAATTCAGGAAGTTAGGAATAAACCCTTATATCATCTGGTGCATACGCTGCTGGCTTACAGACAGGACCCAGGAATTTACAATTGGGGGGGTGTCCACCTCTACAAGGAGACCGATCACAAGTGGAGTCCCTCAGGGATCAGTCCTGAGATCACTTATTTTGGACATTTACTTCTCTGAAATCAAGGCTGATGTCAAGGGTCTTTAGCTGACTAAATCTGCAGATGATTGCAAATTCAGAACAGTCATAGAATCCCCCACTGACACTAATGTTCTCCAGGAAGGACTGACACAGACAAATAACTTGTGTCAGAGGCATGGACTAAAACTAAATGTCAAGAAATGCATAATAGTATCCTGTGGGAAGTCATCCACCCCTGATAACTATTATATCGCCAACACATCCCCTAAGAGTAGACCCATTAGTCAGGGACCTGGGGAAACACATAGTGATCTAGCCTTTGACTATCACATGTCTCCAGTAGTGAATAACTCATTTTATGCTGTACAACTTATAAACAAAGCTATGGCATCTAGGTTCAAGGAGGTCATTGTTCCATTGTATTCAACATTCATCAGGCCTATCACTGAGTTCAGTGCCCCCTTTGGTATGTATCTAACCAGGCACTTCCATCAATTGGAATACCCAAAGATGTTCTTCACTAAAAGAATACAGGGCATAAATAACATGTCCTAAAAAAAGACTGTGTCAAAGCCCTACCCCTGTATTCTGTCTACTACAGGCTGTTGAGAGAAGATCTATGCCTGGGATACAGGGCATTGTCATACCTCACTCTGATTGATCTCCTGCATATTCACAAAACAAACACCAGAATTAACCATCTAAAGACCTAAACCTTGTCTGTGATAAGAAGTATGTATCCCAGAGATTATCCCATCTCTGAAACAGGATCCCCATTCATGTGAAGCAGAGTTCCAACCTAACCCAGTTCAAGTGTAACTTGGACAGTTGGATGGGGAATGATAAATTCATCCCTGGTTTGGAACATACATCTCTAATGGGCAGAGGCAGACTGGAAATGATCCATCTCTCAGGACCCTGCTTGTAAATGTTTCATCTCCCAAGCCCTTGCTTACACTTACACTTGGGATGCCTGGCTAGGCTAAAACAGGCCCTTGTGGTTGTTAGCCTAGTACTCACCTATGAACCTATGAAGAATGGGGATTGTACAAACACTACAATGTAGAAGTAGCTGAAAGGTGTTGGAAACATTTACCAGAAAGCATTACTGAGAATGATAGAGTGTACATCAGATGGGATCACCCAACAGATGCAGGAAAACCAGTATAGTAGTCCATGAAAAAAAGACCAAAATAGCATTGATCATTGTAATTGCAGGCAGAAATGAGAACACTGTGGGAGAAGGATACCCAAATACTTTCAATAGTTGTTGGAGCAATGGGTCTAATAAAAAAGAATCTGCGGCCATATTTCGATCTTCTACCAATACATTTAATGCCATATGAATTGCAGGAGTCAGTTCTGGGTACACTGTGGGTGCTGTGAAGAGCACTTATGGTAACATCAGTTATACCCTGACTGGGGAATGGGGTCCATTTCCATCATAGTATTAGAGACCCAAAATTCTTGGAGAAATTGAATCTTGTTAGGATACGGTATGGGACTTTGTCTATGGTGATTTGCATATGGATAAATTCAAGGGCATTGTCTTGTTTACTGTTAAACCAATGCAGAGTTATGCTTGTTGCCAATATAGACTTACGCTCCTCCACCTTTTATCCCTTTCTATGCAGCTGATGCTCTAAATTCATGGAAGGCACTGAAGCCTTGCACTGCTGGAGTACTTTCTGTAAATTTAAACCATGTCTTGGTAATCGCAGAGATGTCTATATTCCCTGGCATGATTAGAGCTTGTAGGGTGTGGAATTTTTTGTTTAGGCTACTAGCATCTCCTAGGATTGATCAGTAACACCTTTAGGTTTCTTTGGGTTTTATTTGCTATGTTGGGGGGGTTTGTCAGTTGGCATTACTTAAAAAAGGTCTAAGGGTGTGAATAAAGTTTTAGGCAATATTTGGAAACCTAGGGGAATCAGGTGTTGACCCTCCTTTGCAAAGCAACATGATTTACTATGGAAGTATGTCTCAGATCATTAATGCCCACATGGACAATGACAGAATCATACTGGTTCCTGAGGTGTAGTGATTTGAGTGCATGTGTAACTGCTCAGACCTTGGTTCCAGATAAACAACTAACCATTATCTTCTCCCTGTTCAGTATGGTGAGGAGGGCATCTTTGTGTCATACAATGGAGTCCCCTGTGAAAAGAGTCCTGGGTAATGAGTTTGCTTGCCTTATAGGCTTTGCTGTTGGAGTTCCACTGGGTATAGGCGTATGTGTGGTGTTTGGTGCTATGTTTGGTGAGATTTAGAGATTATTGAGGATGGGCATTGCTATTTATAGGCTTAGGAAATCTTAAAGGTTTGGGAAGTTTGTTTTTAGTGCCTAGGTTGGTCGGATGCTCTTTGTGTGTTGTGAACACCATATGCGGTGGATGTAGTGTGTGTGTTCTTGACAACCTTGTCTGTATGCAAGACTTTTTCCAGTGAAATTGTGTTTGTGCATCTCCTGAATACTGTGTTTGTTTCTTTAAGGATTAAATAGTTGTCTGTGAACACGAGACCTTGGGTGTTGTCTGGAGTTCGACATTAGAACGGGTTAGATTGTGCTAACATTTGATAATAGTGCTGTTTTAATCTGCAAATTGCTTCTCTAAGATTGTGCAATGTCTTTGCTTTAGCCGCAACAAGTTATAGGTTTCAATTCTAAGAGAAGTTTTATAAATTATAAAATGTACTTTCTGGATGTTGTGTCTGTACAGGCCACTGCTAACCTCTTGATGTAATAACAGAAATGAAGTGTGTTTGTGAGTGTAATGCCATAAAAAAAAACTTAAACTACCTTAACAAGCCAATTTAGGTACCTTCAGAATGATTTAAAGGCAAAATTAACACATAAAGCAAAAATAAAGCAGTAACACTCTAAACAGTTGACTAAAGAGAAAAACAATAATATAAATATGTTATCTGCCAAGGATGGAGCAGGATTAAATCAGGACCCCATCAGAGTGTGGCATGTGTACCATGCAGATAGGAGCTTTGTGAAGCTGGGAGACAATTTGTAGTAAGGGAGGTTTACTCAAGTGCAATGCTGATTTTTCTGGGTGGGGCTCTTAATGGATATATGAAAAATGATGGGTGGAAAACTACTTAAATAGAGTATAAAACAGACAATAACAATGAAAGAGGGGAGGTGGGGACTTTGGAGATCATTACCATAAGGGGTGGAACCCAGAGACACAGCCTTTAAAAAGCACTGAAGTGCTGTGGTTAGAATACAAGAAAAGTTTCGCTTAATATTTCAGTGGGTAGGTGGGGAAGACTCAAAAACAGGGGACAAACAGTAGCAAGGTAAACCAAAAGACACAGAAATTCAACTTTGAGCAGATATATACAGACATAAAATGTACCAAAGCACAAATCCTGGAGCAGAATTCACAATATTGCCAGAAATGCAATCCTACCACAGAGTAAGTCACCTGTATATTCAGAAATATACCAGTAACACTGCAATAAATGACTAAACGAGGCTGAAATCTGTCAGTAGATTTCAGACCTGCCACAACTGTGAAGGAAGCTACAGTACTGATTGAGGCACCACACTGGGTTCAAACTACAAAGCGCTACCTATCAGTTTATTACAAATAGTTAGCAAACAAAAGCTTAGTTAACATCATATGAACAATAAACAATAATAAAATGAAATGCTTGAATAAAAAAATAACAGTCTACTTAAAACATAATTGATGTTAAAGTAAATGTCCTTACAAAACAGAGCCCAAACTGGGTGGGGGGTGTACTTACTTTTTATTAGATTAATATACTCTTAAAAATGATGTGATCATTGACATTAGGGTGCTGAGAAACATTTTATCTTAGCTGCCATTCTAATTCCCTTTCTTCTAATATAATGTCTGAACCATCTTATGTTGTATCATCTCCTAATTAATCTAAAATGAAAAGATTATTTTTACCATGTACTTACAATATTCTACTTGTATAATGCATTTGCAGCCAAGCTTGATTTAATAGCACGTGTTTGCTCAAGTAGGATGTATCCACTTTGATAGCTTTCTAGTGGTATAGCCGACATCAAAATCCTCGCCATGTATCTGAAGTTGTTTGGATAGGGGCTACTTACTTGTTCTAAGAACCTGTTTGGAACACCGTGGTGGTATATCTTTTACTTATCTTGTCATAGTCATTTGGAATCAACTAATTTCCCCAAATAAGGAATGTGACCTTTAGTTTGCCATTAAGAGTTCCCCTGTTGTACCACCTTTCAAGAAAGAGTTATTTAAATTGGGCTTGGGAAGTCTTTTTGGGGGGGTTTATTAATGGATTTAGTATCAGTTTATACTTTCATTATATTTGTTATTTGATCTGATTGTTAATAACAATGTTATATATATGTATATATTTAATTATGTAGAATGTTCTGGTGTTAAGTATTTCAGTCCTCTAATAAATAAATACTTTTTTCAGTATTGGTCTGCACCCAACCCTACTGACCATTTAGCCATTACTGCATATATAACCATTCACTGCCCATTACATTACAAAAGATGGTCAAAGCACAGTTACTGTTCAGGCATCCATGATGGGTTTTTCCATCTTCAAGCCCTAATCCCTCCCCCAGTGAGAGACATGCTCTTTTGAAGACTTAAGGGTCTGATTGGGCTTGTATATAGGGAGGAAGTTTGAACTCCAACAATTAAAGTAGTTTGTACCCCTACTGGACCCAATAGCCATCTGGTTTACTTAACACTGACGAAGAACAGGAAACTGTTTAAAACTCTGATACTCCAAGGTCCTCTGTCTCTGAGCTGTTCTCCTTCATTTTATATGCTGTAATACCTTTACTTTGCCCATATTTCCTACTACAGATACTTGAATGAGTCACTAGAAATCAGGACCCTTACACATCCTAAACAATTTAAGACAGCCACCAAAGAGCACTGTAAAAGTCACTGGTCCTGCCACTGCACTCTCCCTCCTTAAACATCCTCTACTTCTCATACCTTAATCTACTTTCTGCACTTAACTCACCCTTCTCACTAGCTCTCTAATCATCCTTGACTACTCTTTCTACTGTCTTCTAAAATCTATTAAGCAAATTGCCTCAGAGAAACATTCTATTGTAATTGTCTTGCCTTCATGCAACTACATCATGATAAAACTGGGTTTTTGTAACCACTTACCCCAAATACTATATTCATCTTAATGACATTTCTTTTTATACATCTTGAAATAGTTTTGCTATACTCCTGATTATTGACACTGTATAACTTTGTATTGCTACTTAATGCCTTGTAATAATCCTGTAACATTGCTGTTTAATGCTGATTATAATGAAAATTGTTTAATATGTTGGAGCATTACTCCCCGGGCCTCTGCTGAAAAAGGGCTCTTCAGCTCAGTTGGATAATCCCGGTCAACAAATGTAAAATTAAAAGTTTAAATTAAATTATTTAAGTCCAGTTTCTCTGTCCTGTCCTGTTCCATTACCACTTGAAGTCCAAAGTATGACCTCATGACCCTCACAGTCCCCTCCCTCAGATCTGTTCTACTTTCTTATTTTTCATCTATTTTTCTGTAGTTTGAAGGTGATGCAAGGAAACTAACATTTCTGAAAATATAGTAAACACAATAGTATAAAACTTAGTCAATACATAAAAATAGGACCAGTAACCATTCCTGAAGCAGGATAGCAAAAGGGTGAAATGGTATGTCAAGAGGCATGAGAAGGAAACCCGCTGCAGGAAATGAAGATGGTTCTATGCTTGCAAAAGCAGACACCTCATAAAGAATATCAGTTGCTGTTGCTAGGGTCTATATTTCAGTTCAGAACATTAACAGTATAAGCAATACGTTGTCATGTCAGACAAGTGAGGTAACCTAAGGAAAAGAAGCTCTTGCAAAAAGAACACGTTAAATACAATGGCATGATTGATAGATGTGGCAAGTCAGAAAAACGACATGCTTGAAAAATGCAAGCATTTCTAGCTGACAAAAAAGTGCAGTGTGCAAAAGTTTTCAGATGGCATGGATGTACCTAACAAAAAGTAGCCAAGAAGCCAAGCATAACTGCTAGTCTGTTGTTTAAGCATGACTGTTTGGCCGGCCTGCAACCACAGAAACAAAGCATCACTGTGCTATTGGCTGCTCAGTTTTACAAGTGAACTTAGCTCGGTCTGGCTCTGTGCCATACAGGAAGGAGGCCTTGACAATGACCTAGAGAACCGGAGATCGATTAGCAGTTGAAGTGCTGGAGGATCATAGGGGTGAGTGAGTGGCTGATATTAGCTTGCCCATATCGGGGATAAGGAAGTGGTCTGGCCCGCTACAATGCCAACACCTAAGGGAGAGTGACATACAATGTGCAGCACTGTACATTACAGATGTGAATTGTCTCTTGCAAGCTGCATCTACATGTCAGCATTTGAAGAAGGGGTTAGGCCAGAAAAGGAAAAACAGTACCCCTCAAAAGCTGGATGACAGCGGCACCATGAATAGATACGGACAGGAGGGAGTGGCAGCAGCTACAATACAAAACAATTGTGAACAGGTGCAGAAAATGGGGGGAAAGGATGTTAATACATAAATAAATCACCTTATCTCTTCAGAGGAGTAACCATGTAAGGGAAGGCTGATCACTGTAGGGATGGCTGGTTTACTCTGATGCAAACAATTTCTGAAAATTAATGGATTTCAACTCACCGGTACAATGGCTTTAGTGATGTGAGAGTTGGCTAGACAGGTGAATTGTGGAGGCAAGCAGAAAAAAAGCTATATGATTTCAGTGTTAAGAAATGAGAGATGAGTAAGTAGAAGAAGCTATGAAAATACAGTAAACTCCCTCTTATCTAGTCTCGCTGGGACCAGACCTTAGATTGGATAAATGAATGGCTGGTTAATCAGGAAAAAGCATACAAAATAGCATTTATAGGTTATAAATCAGCTAGAATAACAGGATTTGTGTTAGTATGCATTTTTCTAAAGAATATGATGTCTAAAACTCAAATGTATGTCATTATTTAGCTTAGAGGAGGCAGAAGTGCTGTTGTACTCTGTTGTCTTTTGCTAGGACTATGGCAGACATTTGATTGCTGGTTAAAGAGAAGCCAGATGAGAGTGAGTATACTGTAAGTTTGTTTGCGTCTCGGCTTTTCCCTGCTAGGGGTCGCCACAGCAGAACTCTGGTCCGCTAATGATTGGCAGTAGAGTTTTAAGTGCTGGCTTGCCGGGCCTAACGCACAACCTTCAATGAAGGAACGCCCATTTACGCATGTTGTCACACAGAAGACGCTCTAACTAGGAATCGAATAGGCAACGTCTAATTGTGAGGCGACAACACTACCGCAGCACCACCACTGCAGTACAGTGAGCATACTGTAAGTGAGCTGTTTAAAACTACTGGTGTTATTTCAAAATGGATGAGTTGGTTCAAATTCTCTGAAAAGAAAGGGACAATTGAGGTTTGAGGAAGAGAATAATTTTAACAGCCCTTCATTTCCTTATTATATTGATGGGTGCTTGTAGAAACAATGGCTATGGAAGTATCTTAAACAAATGATGTGCTTTGATACTTTTGTCTCTGTATTAATAGCACTGATGGCTAAGGAAGTATTCTGTGTATGTATATATATATATATATATATATATATATATATATATATATATATATATATATATATATATATATATATATATATATATATATATATATATATATATATATATATATATATATATATATTTACACACATACATGCATTTGTGTGTGTGCATATACACACACACACACACACACACACACACACACACACACACACACGGTCACACGCACACACACACACACACACACACACACACACACACACACACACACACACACACACACACACACACACACACACGGTCACACGCACACACACAAATATATGTGTGTCAATATACAAACATATATGTGTGTGTCTACACACAAACACCGATATATATATATATATATATATATATATATATATATATATATATATATATATTTTTTTTTTTTTCTACCTCTCCAATCATTTTTGATGAGCTGTGCAAGGAATCTTGTTTTCTTACAATTCTGTAGCATTACTCCTGACAAAGCATCAAAAATCGGCTGTACCATAATTTCATGGGAGACTGGTTTTTGCTTTCCGTATTAATTAATTTCATAGCAGTCTATTTCCTTTCAATCCACACACCAAGATATAAAGTCACAGTCGGCAGGAAGAGATACAAAATAAACCTGTCATTCAAAGGCATAAATTAAAGAAAAAAGTTGATAATACTTTGCCTGTAAAGGAGGTATGGTTTGTAAATGTATAAACTGCAGATGTTAATAATTTAGAAATGGTAATTTCATTTAGTATAAGCACTCAAGACTGTAATAGGATTTAGCAATTTTATTTTTAATATAAAAAGCTCAGTACAAGAAACCATTTTATAAGCCTGTCAAAAGATTTTCATCAATAAAATAAAACATGCTTTAGCATGTTCAGTACAGTTTAATTTTCTATCATTTCTAACCATACAACACAATCCAGCGTAAGGTATTTGCTTAAGAGAAATACTTGATGCATATTTTTACACAAGTGAAATTAATTTCAAATGCATGCTCATCTTGTTCTTGATTAACGTTTTTTTTGGGGGGTGGAAGAGTAACACATTCTACTACAAAGCGTAAGACAGCAGCTACAGCTAGCATAATTTCTGAGAAATGTAGGCAATCTTCTTCTGGCTTTTTCCCGGTTAGGGGTCGCCATAGCGGATCACCTGTCCGCTCATGATTGGCAGTGGAGTTTTACAGTGTCGAGTTGCCAGCCCGGCACCCAACCTTCCACAGAAGGCACACACATGCACGCACTCACACCTAGGGCCAATTTAGAGTATTCAATCCAACTACAGCATGTCTTTGGGGTGTGGGAGGAAACTGGAGCACCCAGAGGAAACCCACGCGACCACAGGGAGGACATGCAGACTCTGCACAGAAGGCACCCCAGCCGAGGATCGAACCGGAGAACCTCTTGCTGTGAGGCTGCAACGCTAACTGGTGCACCACCGTGGCCACCCCGAGAAATGTAGGCAATAATTGTTAAGAAAATAACCATGCATGTATATTTCTAAAAGGATGGTTTATGTTACTGCGTCAGAAAAAATTGATATCACCATTTGGAAATGCAGGTCAGTATGTGCAAAGTTGTGTTTAGTATTGTATATGCGGTAAAAGACACCTGCCCCCCCAAATAAAGACACAATTTCTATTTTATTAGGATAATTAACTTCTTTCGATTTTCTAAATGAATTTTTGACCATCCCTGCTATCCCTCTAGCTTGGCAGCACAATTCCAAACATGCATAGCAGCTCACCCCAGACTCCATTTTAGATGCTGAAATCCCAGAAAAAGAACCCACTGACACACCCATGCCTACTGGATGGCCTTTACCAGTAGTTTGTAGCACTTTGCTAATAATATATTAGTCAGCCTTTAATATACCTCTATATAATCTGCTTCAATAAAAGGAATATGCCTCACTAGTGGGAAAAGCAGTAGTGAAACCTGTGCACAAAACAACAATAAACTACACTAACTCAAACAGATTATGTTGCATCTCAATATTGACTACTCTTGGCAAAATATATGAAAAATGTATTTACAAGCAAATCTTTGGATATATCCAAAGTTACTCAAAATTCTCTTATCACCAACAAGACTTATATAGGCAGAAAAACTTTAACTGCCCTTTACATGCAAATTGATTATATTCTACAGACCTAAAACCAGACTCAGTATCAAAAGATGTTGCAAAAGCCTTTGATTCAGTTGATGGCTGTCTTCTAATCAAAGCCTTACTAAGAAATGGAATCAGGAACACAGCTCAGTAGTTCATAACATTCCTTACCAATAGACATTCAAGGTACAAAGAGAATCATCTTCATCCCCCTCAACTCCTCTCTTCATTGGTGTCCCAAAAAGATCAGTGTTGCCCCTCCCAACTATTCTTGGCATTCTTCGATGAACTACCCAGTGGTCTCCCACTGCTACCCATAATGTTGTATGCTGACAACAGGTCAAGCCCCTCACCATCAAATATAAAAAGCAGCTTACAAAAATGCCTCCCTTTAGTACAACAGTGGCACAATGGTTGCAGAAGCACAATCTAATATTAAAGTATGAGTGTGTGTGTGTGTGTGTATATATATATATGTGTGTGTGTGTGTGTGTGTGTGTGTGTGTGTGTGTGTGTATATATACATATATATATGTGTGTGTGTGTGTGTGTGTGTGTATATAAATTATATATATATATATATATATATATATATGTGTATATGTGTGTGTGTGTGTGTGTGTGTGTGTGTGTGTGTGTGTGTGTGTATATATATATATATATATATACATATATATATATAAATATATATATATATATATATATATATATACACACACACACACACACACACACACACACATAAATAAATGTGTGTATATATATATATATATATATATATATATATATATATATATATATATGGATGGGTTCACTTCATAGGTTCATAGGTAGGTACTAGGCTATTGACCCTAGGGGCTATATAAGCTTAGCCAAAAAGGCACCCTGGCTTAACTTCTTAATTTCGAAATTACAAAATCAAGAAGTTCTATATATCGAACCGAGAACTTTGAGATCCTATAATCTCGAAATTAAAAAAAAAAAAAAAAAAACATGTAAAACGGTGTTTTTGCAGGGGGGCAAGCCCCCCTGCACCCCCACACCACCTGCACCTTAAATATACTAACTTCAAGATCGCTCTGCAGCGAAGAGAACAGTAATAGAGATTGCTAGACAGTGTGGAACGGGAGCATTACTGTTCTCTTTACTGTAGCGTGATCTCGGAGTTAGTAAATTTTAGCTGCAGGATGTGGGGGGGGGGTGCAGGGGGGCTTTCCCCCCCTGCAAAATAGGGTTAATGAAGATTATCAGTTTCTGACTTTGTTTAAGGATATATATACCAGAATCCACATCTTATGTGGAAAACACTTTTGCATTAACAAGCTTGGGTGCTATATCTTCTAGAGTAGGCAGTATGAACCTTTCATGAAAAAAACAACATATCTGATCTTTTTTAACCAACACATAATTATACTTGACCATTTATTACAACTAGGGGGACATGCGAGCACATCATTTAGGTGGTTCTGTTACACTTTCAACAATGCTAGGGCTTTGCTTCAGTTTTAGTTTTTCTTCTTTTCTGGAAAACATAAGAAACAGCACCTCCTGGCAATGTCAAGGCATATGGAACAGCATTTGGTTTTAACTTAATTTTTAATGGTTTACAATTAATCAGACCGACTTTACCAAACATTTTCACTGACTACATGTATTCTTGCAACTAACCTATTTTGCATACTGCAGCTCCACTAAGGAGATTATTTACCTACAGACCATACACCACATAATCCCAAAGCTCAAACATTTTCCCCTTCCTCTTGGACAAGGCTAGATATCTACCAGTGCAGTTGAATTTGTCTGCAGGGATATGCATTTCACTCTCTGCTTTATGCAACTGTGGATGCTTTGAGTATCTTTTATATATAGCACATGATGTCACAGTAACATTATCCTCTGCATCAGAGTTAATGTATAGAAATCTTAACTTGTCCATATACATCAACATCAGAGAAAGTCACAGTAGTGACTTGAACACAGGAAAGATGCTTTCTGTACCATATTTTTAGTTTAATTCACATTTTCAGGGAAAACACTATTTTTCTTGATTAGCTTTGTCTTACAAATGACAGCAAAATGGCTCAGTGCCATACTTCTTTTAAATTTCTTGCCACATGTAGCATCCATGTGATTGGCAGATGCTGAATGGTCAGTACTGCAGTACTGACATTCATTTCCTTTCTGGCATTTCTGAATGCTAGTACAGTACTTAATGTCTATGTTGCTTTTGTGGTCAGAGCTGAAGTGTTGTCATGCTTTGTATATGGTATAATTTTGTATCAAGTGTTTTGTTGCAGTTTTAAAAGTAGAAAGAGCAGTAGCGGCTTGTGCCATCAGGCTGCAGGATGTGAAGAAAAGAAAAGAACATTTTAAAATAAAATATTTATAGGCTCACAGATAACTAGCAGCAGAAGGCAACCAATCTTCCTGTAAAAATCCAGTCTCAGAAACAAATATATTTGTAAAAAAATAGTACTTTAATCCACTCGAGGTAAGCGCTTTCACATAAGCTTCTTCAGACCATATAATTCCTTAAAGTTTCTATCAGTAACTTAAATAGTAACAGTTGAAATTCAAATCTTAATTGCTTAAGTCTATTAAAGAGACATCATTACTTTTTCTTAAAGGGCTCTTGTAATTCACATAATAAGCAGCATTATCTCATATTTAATTCCATTGGTGTAATGCTATTAAACTGGTACAGGTCTGATAAAAACTGTTTTGTATCTTTTAATACTGTTTTATTCATATCCAGTATAGGTCTAAGTTGTTTTTCAACAAATAGAGATAGTGGTTCAGTAATCCATCCGCATCCTGAAACTATAGGACGCATAAGTGGATCTAGAGCATTCTTATGTATTTTAGGTATACCCCTAATTATGGGTATAATTGGATGTTCAACTCTCAGATATCTTGCAAGATCCATATCTATATCTTGTTCCAAGGCTATGTTTTCTATCATACGGGCAACATTATTTTTAATAATTTCTATATCTTTATTATTAATAATTTTAGAATGATTGATGTCATTCAGCATCCTTAACATTTTACTTTGATAATCAGTTTTATTCATAATTACTAAAGGCCCTCTCTTATCCGCTGGCCTAAATACAATAGTATCATCAGCTTGTAATCTACTTAACGCCTTCTTCTGCTTAAAGTTTACGTTATTCCTATGTATATATTTCCTATTATTGATATATTCATTATTCTCATATAGTTTATAGATATCATCTTCTACTAAACTGTAGAATGCTTCCACTAAAGGGTGATTAATAGGTATAAAATTACTAGATCTTCTAAAGGGAGTCCTAACACTATTAATGTTATTACGATAGTAGTACTTAAGCATCAAATTTCTTGTAAATACCTTTACATCTTTTAAAATATCAGTTAATTTATATCCAGATGTAGGTATAAAATTTAGACCTTTGTTTAGGACTGTCATTTCATCATTATCTAATATTCTATTGGATATATTCCAAATCAAGTCATTTTCATTTGATTCCACATCTTCTTTAAACTCTGATTCGATTCCCTCTCTATGGAAAGTTTCCATTTCTGGCGTCCTCTGCTGTCGGAACGATTCATCCGTCTCCCCCTGTCTACTGAAATGGGGAGGGGGAACTGCTGAAAAACCATTTGATTGTTGGTATCATTAGTAGTACTAGGTTTTATAGTCGCTGCTGCATACGTTTTTGGTCTTACTACTTGTTGTTCCTTTTCAGTATCAATTACCGTTTCATTATTGTTTGTTGTTGTCACAAAATGTCCCATAGTTGTTGGTATAGTTGCCACAGAATGTCCCGCAGTTGTTGGTATAGTATCATGAGCAGTTGTCACTTCGTTAGTATTTTCTCCTGATGGAACTGCTTTATCAGTCATTGTTTTCATCTGGGTGCCAATTTCAATATTCACTTGTGCTCTATTACTATAGTTATTTCTAGTTTCATTTGATGTATTCACAGCATTATTATTTCTGTTATTATTTCTAGTAACTAGTGGTGGTCTCGGCCAAGTGAAGACATGACCTAACTGAAAATCTTGGATATCTAGATCTAATTTAGTTCGTTTTTGCTGTATTAACTGTCGTTCATATATCATTAAATTGTCCAACGTATTGGACAATGCTTTTTCAACCAGTGTCACTGAAAAATTTTCATACAGTTTACGCTGTTGTTCTACTATAGAATTTCTCAATAGTTCTTCTTCTTCTGGTTTAAAAAAGTCAAGTAGTAATTTAATGTAATTTTGGCTTACCTCAATGTTTAGTTTCTGCCATCTAGTTAAAAGTTCAGGATACTGGTCTCCGTATGTAGGCATCTTAAGCACCCGGAGACCTCTAGGAATAATCCCTTTACTTAAACAAGCTTCAAAGTGTTGTCATTGCGTGGTTAAGCGTTTCAGCTTAAAGGAATCCACTTCTAATTTCTCCATAGCTATACGTAGCATTTCTAATTGTTCGCTATTGTTTACTTCAGATGTTTCCGAAGTTAATCCGTTGTATAATAGTAAGGGATTACTATCACTTCTTAGACAGTTTACAAATTTCGAAACAAGGCTTTCGCAACTATCACATATCATATTCCTATTACCTCTGCTAGCATGAACATTAGCTGAGGTTGTGTTAGTACTGTTCATTTCAGCATTTACAAACCCTTGGGGTCTATAATCCAGCTCAATGTTGCTGTTTTCTTCGGTCATGTCTCCGTTTAGCGTTGCCAAAGAGCACAGAAGTATAAAAATGAAAATTGTAAGCAAAGCACCAAACAAAGCAAATGCCCTGCTGCAAGTATAAATTAAACGAATTATCATCTCACAGATAACTAGCAGCAGAAGGAAACCAATCTTCCTGTACAAATCCAGTCTCAGAAACAAATATATTTGTAAAAAATAGTACTTTAATCCACTCGAGGTAAGCGCTTTCACATAAGCTTCTTCAGACCATATAATTCCTTAAAGTTTCTATCAGTAACTTAAATAGTAACAGTTGAAATTCAAATCTTAATTGCTTAAGTGCATTTAAGAGACATCATTACTTTTTCTTAAAGGGCTCTTGTAATTCACATAATAAGCAGCATATTTATAAATTAATTATAATTAACTTCAAATTTACTGACTCAGGTGCAGTGCTCTAAGCGAGTCTGAATGACTCACAAAGTCCCGGAACTCGAACTGCACATGCTCGGTGATTTCCGGGTTTCAAAAAAAATTAGTTTCTGTAAATCTGGACTGCTATAAAAGCAGTCCAGATTAAGGAGAGAAGGCATCAGTGTGATGCCCAGACATCTATGCGGTTTAACTACATAGTAAAGTGGAAGGGGATCGGACTGCCACGTCTGCAGTCACATACATGATGTGGATGGCTGGATGGCTACTGATTGGTTCTCACTGTCATCCCGCACTTTGCGAGCTGGGAAAGAGAGAGAGTGAGAAACAGTCAGCAGCAGTTCATTTGGATACTACCATCAGCCCCCTTGGGAAATGACCGTAACTGCAACATACACCGGAGTTTCACTACACAGTCAGACCAGTAGTAAAACACTGAAAAAAAGCAAGTTGTACCTTCTGGCTAAATACGGTGTTGCTGGTATCTCCTGTGGGGCTGATGGTGACTGCTTTTGAGCTTCCTATCCCTTAACAAAGTATCTTAAGCAACGGCAGCAAGGAACGTAAGTATACCCAGCAAGAGTATTGCACATTTTTACATTGCTTACAATATGTGAAGCTTATTTGCAGTAAAGCATTGTGTGGATTATAAAATCAATCGATTTTAAACTTCAGCTGCTTCTGTTTGATAGTGTCCATATTTGGTAGCAATTACATCGATATAGCATCTGCAGTTCCTTTGGCTCTGAGCAGTGGCTTTATTCACTGTATGTTAGGCTATCTTTATGACCGCTTTGGATTCATTTCTAAGAGTTGGGTGTATTTTGACCCTAACCAATGTATGTCTATTGTTAGGTTGTGTAAGAAGCTGAAGCAGTGGCAGTTGGTGTAGAGTTAGTAAAATACAAATACTTCCCTGTGTTAGTTGCCTGCAATGTTCTATGTAGACTATGACCCCCCCCAAAAAAAAAATGCGAGACACTTAGAATGAAATAATACAATGCTTATACGTTTCCTATTTGTATGTGCTTATACAGTTCCCATCAGGTCACATGACAAAGTGTCTAAAAGAGTATAAATGCCAGCTGGGCTTCCTAAAGACTGTTATTACATGTAATAATCATTAGTTTATGGTGTCAGTGGAAGGTAGTGTGTCTTGTGTGATACTGTTATCATTCCACCTTCGATCCCAAATTTTGGACAGACTGAACTGTTTGCCAAACTGATACATTTTATTTGATTTGTTATTTGGTATTCCTTTCCCATTAAATCACAGTTTGTGTACATAATGCTTATTTATTTATGTGTGTATTTTTCATTTATTTTTTATTCATATCCAATTGAATGAGAGGTGATATGCTTGTAACACTGTTCTTACTTCATGAAAGGGGCTGGAAGAAGGGTGTTGCTGTAAATCTGCCTCATTAATTGCATATGTAATGTGTATATCTGTACAACCCTCATTTTGCTGCTTTCTGCATTTATAGCTTAGACATTATTTATTCATTATTAGGAAACTGGACTTTATTTATGAACATTAAATCATACTTAACAACATAGATGCTGACTTGAGAATGATTAACTTGTTCAGGGGTTGTTGTGCAGAAGTATAACTTTTTTTCTGAAATTACTGTAAAAGTGTATTGCAGCGATAGAATACCTTCCAGCATATCTCTCAATTTTTTCACTCGAATTCTGGATATAGCCAAAACTAATGGGCAACAAATGCCAAAATCAAGGACACTTTAAAAAATACTGTAATTCACATAAAAGTTAATAGAACAAGAGGTTTTGCATCGACATGCATTTTTCTGAACAATAGGTAGTATGAAACTTTAATGCCTGGCATTACTTACTGTGTGCAGTCCTCACTCCTTTCACAGAAAGTAAAAAAAAAATTCATATGAGACAGGGCAAAAATATAAGGCAAAATAAGGGATGGTTGAAAGATATGTCTTCTAGAAAAGAAAACAGCAGCATAGTATTAGCAACCTGTATGTCATCTTAAGTGATTAGACATAACTATTTATGTTTTGCATATAAAATAATTAGTTGGTTAGGTACAGAAATAGACAGTAGCAGACAGAGATATGCATATAGATGACATTTCATATGTGACTTCCTCGAGTTGATCATAAAAAAAGGATGCATTATATAAAATGAGGGAGAAATTGTGACTTTTATCCAAGCTTGCACTGGGGAAGTTGTATAAGAGGCACATTGCCGGTGGTACAAGAAGGAGACACTGCATCGGCAAAATATCAAACTTGTGAGCTGTAGACATTTAGCACTTAGGACAGCACATCATTGCCTCGCACAGCTGGTCAGCATCTGGGAAATCCTCTGAGCTCAGAGGCTTGACATTGTAAGTATTGATTATTTTTGGAAAAAATTCAATGTTTATATACATACAATAGAAAACAGCCTCTGGGGAAAGTAGTAATGATCGCAGCTAGAAAAACTGCAAGAGTACCAAGAAATGTATATGTATTAAACAGTGATTCTGCACAAAGCATCCTAGCTTACCATCATGTAAATTGGTAAGCATGGCCAGCATTGATCCTACTGTGCCATTGCTCTGCCCCTTTCTAGTTGCCACACCCCTTCCTGTTGGTCCCATCCATTCAGCTGTCTCCTGCAGCCCTCTTTTGATTTGAAGTCACAAGCTGCCACTGAGAAAGAGTGAGGCATCAGGTTAGGAGAAGGCACACACTTACACTTGCATTTGCCACGCTTCCTTTCACTATGCATTTTGATCATTTGCTTAGCTTGACCAGTATTATGCCTTTATAAAACTGGCCATTAACTCTGTGTTTCACTTCACATACATTGTTTGTCATGATTAAATTAGCACTCTGCCCTTTTACCAGTTGCACCTCATTGTCAATTGGTGCTACTTTCTCTAAAATTACATTAGCCTCAGGGCTGGTGCTAGCATTCTGGGGGCCCAGTTGGGGGGCCCCTGGATACTTCCAGTCTAAGTATCACCACCACCCCTTCTAAGGAACACTTTAGTTCATGCTGCTAGGAGTACTTTGCACAGACTGAACTGTAGCTACAATGCTATTAAATCAAGACAAGCCTGTGTACCACACTATGTTGGCCCATCTCACAGTGGGGCATTTACAATTACTGACATTTAGTTGAAAAAGTGATACATTACAACAACTGTATGTAGAAGAATGGACTTAAGTGAAACGGTGACCTAGGCACTGCCTACTGTTGTACCCCCTGTACAAGCACATGCACATCCTCCAGTCACCCCTGTGTTCCCCAACCCCGCATTCCAAGCTCTCCACATCATGTACATTGCAGTTTTCTTCCTTTTCTGACATGTTGCCTTACTCTTCAGCTTTTTCAAGTAGCCATGACTTTCTATATAGTCTGAAGTGCATTTTACATTTTTTTTCTTATTACACAACCTTTCCATTCAATGATGGCTTAGACAGAAATTATAACAAAGGAAAGAACTTCACTTCTGTTTTCCCTGCATCCCTTCAACACATCTTTCCTGACAAGGCGGCACAGCAATAAGCATTTTGGAAATAGCTCAATTAATCAGGGACCTCCAGAAACAAAAGGGTTATAGATGCTCTGGGACACATTGTGCAGCATTTTCCAAAACTTTTAATCCAATGGTAGCCTGAATAAAACATCAGGATTTCAAGAAAGATGTAAATTGTGCCCAACACTTAATGTTCAACCCTGGCAAAATAGTAGCTTACAATGAACTAACTAGAAAGTTATTGTGAGGATACACAACTCCTATCTGGTACTACTGCCTGCCTGGCTGCCTCCCTACCCCCTCAAAAAATATAGTTTCTGCCTGTGCATCCTTCTGGTGTTAGATTGGGATGAAAGCAGAGGTTCAAATGGCCACAGTCATCTATTTCAAGTGACTGTGATTGTATGTATACATAGCAGGCCTCCTCATTCCTCACCCCTACTTCCTGAAGGCAACCACCTGCATAGGAGCCTGATATGTGATTGTGAAGAAAGTGAAAAAATAATGAACACAGTAATGTAGTCTATACAAGCTAAAGTAACCTTCTTTGTACAGCTCCGTGGTCTGTCAGAAAAGTAAAAGAAACAATGACGACACTGACCCCAGCCCCCAAAACAAGCTATAATGACTTCCTCTGCAGACTTCTAAAGTTTGATTGTGATAAAAATTAAGGAAGTAATGGCCACATCATCCCCAGCCCCTACAGAACCTGCAGCAACCTTTGGTACTCACCTATGTGCAGATCTGGTTTTAGAATGGGAGCAACTGAGAGCAGAAGCCAACACTAAGTCCATGTCAAAATCCATTTATACAGTCTGGGGTATATATGACTCCGACAAGCTCTAAATGTCTGAATGCTCTGTGATGTATTTTATGTCTTGCTTTTGAAATGTAATTACTTGTTAACTATATTTTTTTTATTTCTATCCTGATGAGTTAAGTATATGCCTGGCATTATTGTGTGTGTGTGTGTGTGTGTGTGTGTATATGTGTGTGCACCAATAAAAACAGTGATATTTTTACACACACACACACACACACACACACACACACACACACACACACACACACACACACACACACACACACACACACACACACACACACACACACACACACACACACACACACACACACACACACACACACACACACACACACACACACACACACACACACACACACTGCACATTCACCTTCATGGAGACTGGAGGAATTCCAGTTAACCTGCTGCATGTTTTTAAGGTGCTGGGGTTAACTAGAGCAAATGGATAGGTGCACATAGAGACAGGGAGGGTATGCAGACTCAAAATAGAAAAAAACATAGCCAAGAGCTCAACCAGAGCAAAGCAGTGTGAAATGGTAAGGCTACTCACTGTGTCACAGTGACAATAAACAGTTACATTTGCACACATCTTCTTACTACCAAACCACCAAAGATAGCCACCTATCATGTGTAAGGTCCATGTTTGTGATGGTATGTGAAAAAAAATATGATCAACTTGTTACTCTTAAATAAACTGCAAACAAGTGTCCCCCACTCAAGTGTAATTGCAATGCTAATGATGTTTGTGCTTAAAAGTCAAATGAATATATAGCCAGCATGTTACTGTTAGATTGCAACATGAAACACAGACATGCATAAGCACTTACAAATTTTGCCTAGATTTCAGCAAACAGCAATACATTGTGCAACACTTACACAGCTGCACCAGATCTATGACTGTTGTTTAGCAGTTATCAAACAACAGGAGGGGTAGGTCACTTTTATTTACCTCATTGAGGAGTACTTCATACTGGTTACTGTCCTTGATTTCACAGAATGTCCCTGAGTTTGTCTCATAATTTTGCTCTGTACCTCATGAAAATTTTGATTCGCCGGTAAATCATTCAGGATTACAGCCAGTCAATAAATTTAGACATTTGAGTTTCATACTTCTTATTGTCCAAAAATGCATGTTGAAATTAAATGTATTAGTCTATTAACTTTTTAAGTGAATTAGAGTACTATTTTAAAAATGTTCCTGGTTTTGTGCCTTTATTCTTCTATTATTTTTGGATTTGCCCAGAATTCTTGAAAAGTTGAGAGTATAACTTCTGGTGCTCTGCTAGTATTTATAAAACTCTCTAAAAAAGAAAGCCATCCCTGAAGATTGGAAGGATTAGTTCTTAAAATCCAAGGTACGCATTGAGACTGGTCCCTCTAATCCGCTGATCTCTTGCACTTGCTTTTTCATGTTCATTCGCTGATTGCTGGCTTTTATCCTAATAGGGTCATAGCACAACCCTGTTTCAAATAAAGAGAGTAATCAGAAAATTAGTAATCTTTTTTTCTCTTCATTTTTCCCTAACCAGCGGCAGCTATTGTGGGGCCCCAACACAATTATGGACTGATTAAGGGCCCCACCTACAGCCATAGGCATTGCTGATGACTAAAGCTGGCTATGATGTTAGTTTTAGTGGACAGAATGCTCACCAGCAGGGTAAACTTGGTCGGGACACTTTGTCAGTAGAGAAACAATTTTATGAAATTGTGAAGTCTGTTACTTAACAAAACACAGTTACTATCACCAGAGATACATTTTAATCTTAAAGGAGATATAAATAAGAGTTATTATTACCTACCTGGTTTATTAACTATACAAGATGGTTGTAGTAGCTTTCGTTGGCTTGACAAACATGTTACAAAATATTATATTAAAATAACATGTTGTGGCTGGGTGCCCCCCAGGACCAAGGAACTCCCAACAACCGCAAGGTTTGCTGGAGCTTAAACCTGGCTACGATTAGCTTCAAGTTGTAACTTTTGAGAGACTTCTACATCAGCCAGCCTAATTACAATTCTGTCTCTTATATGTTTATTTTTTATGCCATTAAACCCACATTTTTCTGTCATTTCATTCAGTTACCTTACATACATTTCAGCACATTCACCTCTGGTTTGTACATAACAGGGGAAGCATGCCCTTTCATGTATCATATTTGTTTTGGCACAAAATGTTCATTACATTTGCTAACCACTGACTCAAGTAACACTCTGGACCTCTCTGAATAAAAAAAATGTATATGACCTCTACTTGACAGCTGATTGATGAAAAAGTGTATTTACATAAATTTCTTGTGTTTTTTAATCTAATTTGGTGACCATATGAAATTGTGTGAACATGTCTCTAGGCAGGCTAGCATAGTGAGTTTTGAGATGTCAAATGGTTCCAGTGAGTTGAGCTTCATCGTGGTCTGTATTTTTCTTCACTGAATAAATTACATTCAGTAAAACAAGCTGTTTTGGGTTAAAATGGCTTTTGTCAGTGAAAGAATTTGACTCTTAGCTATTAAGATCACTTGAAGAGGCGTGGCACAGTTTTATAACTGATAAGGCATTTTTTTCATTTTTTGTTCATCAAGAGTATCCCACTTCTGTCACCATGTTGAATTTTTCTCCAATGCTTTCCTTGAAATAGTTTTGGTCAAGTCAGAAATGCAAACAAAAAACAAAGTTTTAAGCAACTATTTTAAGAGGAACCTGGACTACAGCATGGGAAACAGAAAATACACCCCTGGGTTCCCACCCGTGTCCCTGCTGGACAGGAGAAACAGGTGCTGACTTTGTGGGAACATTGGCAAAATTCTTGGCTAGGCTTATAAGGATCTCTGGGCCAATAGCCTAGTATCGTCCTATGAACCTATGAACTCAGTAACTTTTATTTGTAACAAAAATGATGCTAACATTGCAGCATCTCACACCTAACTCGCAAAAACTTAGAAACTGCATTATTTATTTATTTATTTATTTATTTACTGACATTTGTTAACCGGGTTGGTCCAGCTGGGCCAAAGGCCATTTTCAGTGGAGACCCAAGGAGAAAAGCTCTAGTAACATACAATAAAGTTAACAGTATTTAAAAAATAAAAATATACAGATAAACAAAGTAAAAACAAAATATAGTTGCAAGTTTACAAAGATACTTAACTACATGTAATAAAATATGTAATTACAGCAAGCATTCAGTTATCTATATTGGGTAGCTAGTAAACCAGAAATAGCTTACTAATTGCAAAGGGCGTGAGAGAAAAAAACTCAACTAGGTTGGGGAGTTAGGTATGATTTAGACAGGGACAGGGTTTGTTATATAGTAAATGAAGTTTGAGCTCCTTTTTAAAGTGTGAAGGGTGTATAATGCATATGTTTAAGGGAAGTTTTTTTCCAGGCTTGGGCTATAGAGCATTCATAAAGAAGTTTGCCTACATTTTTCTTTGGTTGATTGACAGTCAAAAGTTGTTGGTTAGAGGTTCAGAGGGTCCTTGAAAGGGAATAAGTGGTGACAAGTGATGAGAGAGTTGGACAGGAAGATGGTCTGTATAGCACAGAATGTATAACTTGAAATTGTGATTGTAGCAGTAGTTGTGGAAATTCTAGCCATTGTAGAGAATTAAGGGCATGGCAGTGATGAGAGCTACCATATGTGGAGAGTTTGTTATGAATCTAGCAATTTTGTGATAGGTTTGCTCAAGTTTGTTCAATGTTGTGGACTAAATACTGGTTAGAATTGGGGCTGCATAGAGCAGAGTGGGGAGGAGGAAAGCTTGTGCCAGGGTGAGTCTTGCATTAGAAGTTAGACATTTTCTGTTACGATATAGCTCGTCTAGCTTTTGGTGTGTTTTTTTTTTTATACATTGGAGTAGATGTAAGTTGAATTTAAGTTCATCATCGATGATGACACCTAGGAATTTTGTGTGGGGTTCATGTCTAATGACTGTGTTGTTAAAGAATGAAATGTAAAAAGTAGATTTATGGTGGGAGAGAGATCGGGGAAGGAAAAGCAACAGTTTGGTCTTTTTGGGATTAAGAATTAGAAGATTATCAGACAACCACTTTTCGGTGGCCAGGAAGGACTGTTGTGAAAGGGTCTGGAGTTCAGAGATATTGCTGGAGATGCATATTGGATGAGAGAAGATTTTGTAAAAGATGTAGACAGTTCATTTGTGAAGATGTTAAACAGTAGAGGGCCCAAGATGGAGCCTTGTGGAACTCCAGTTGGGACTGAGATATAGGGAAGGCAGGAAGATTGTCACCTAACAGATTGCTGCCTACCGGAGAGATAGCTGGAGAATCACTCAACAGAGGTAGTGGATAGGTTGAGCTTAGCAAGTTTTGTAAGCAGAATGGAATGCGAGACAGTGTCAAAAGCTTTGGAAAGGTTGAGAAAGATGCAGGATACGAGTTGTTTGTCTTCTAGTGCTTCGCAGCTTCAGCTATGGTGTGTGTGAAAGAGAGGAGTACTGTTGATGTACTGTGGTGAGGACGGAAACCATGTGAGGGAGTGAGAAGGTTATGCTGGAGGAGATAGTTTAGAAGCTGTGAGTGTATACATTTCTCTAGTATTTTAGAGAGAGGGGGGATAGGATGGCAATAGGACGATAGTTAGAAGGGTCAGATGAGTCGCTCCTTTATGGAAGGGGATTGTGAAGAAGGATTTCCAGATGGTAGGGACTGCAGCTTCTTGGATAGATGTATTAATAAGAATAGATATGGGATAGGCTATGGATTCAGAAGCAAGTTTGAGGAATGAAGAAGGGAGGTTGTCAGTAGAGGGAGAGCATGGTTTAAGTTTTAGCAGAAGTGACTTGATGTATGCAGTAGAAACAGGTTGAAAAGAGAAGAGGTTTTGCTTATGAATGTTGAGTGGGGTTGGTGAAGTAGCAACGTTGCAGTTGGAGGGGGTGAGGTTTTGGATTTTGTCTATAAGGTGTTTGTTTAGGAGAGTAGCTGTTTCCAGTGGAGATTTACCAGGGTATGGTGATGGGTTAACAGGGCAACCAGGGGATAAGATTTTGTTAAGGTTAGACCAAAATTTATGGGGATTTGATTTGTTAAGGAGTTAAGCAGAGTTATAATAGGATTTTTTGTCTTTATTGACTATTTTTTTTACTAAGTTATGTAGTTCTCTATATTTATTAAGTATGGGGAGTTCTTTGGTTTTATGCCATGCTTTCCAGGTGCTATCTTTTTTATGCATATGTGATCGAATATCCTTAGAGAGCCAGGGAGCATAGTTTGCTTTGATTCTAATTTTTCTGGAGGGAGCAAGGGAGTTCAGAGTGTTGAGAAAGATGCTGTTGAACTTTTTAACTGCGTCATTGAGAGGGATGTGTCTGAGGAAGGACCAGTTGAAACTAGAAAGTATGGAGTTAAATAATGTGTTGTTAAAGTTGGAGAGATTACGACAATCTCTGAAGAGGTGAGGTGTGTGTGAGTGGGTTGGGTGCCACATAATGGAGATGGGGAGATGATCACTTAAGCAGTTTGGTTGGGTAGTGGGGCTATGATAAAGGTGATGGGAGTTGGTAAGAATCCAGTTGATGGTGGAGCTGGATAAAAAGTTTGTGTGGAAGTGGGTGGAGGGTGTTATGAATTGACGGAAACAGTGTAGGTTAATGCTGAGTTGGGGGGAGTCAGTTTGTAATTTGGACCAATCTATGTTAACGTCTTCAAGGATGAGAGTTTCAGAGTCGATGTTGTGGCTAAACAAATATAGAATATTTTCTAGGGTGGGTATATTATTACCAGAGGGGATATAGATGGAAGCAATTGCAAACGTCTTGTGTGAGTTTAGATGGCAGTTTAGGATGATAAGTTCAGCTGGGTTGAAGCTGAGAATGGGGATGGAGATAGGTGTGTGGTTTAGGCCATCTGAATACAGGATAGCTACACCTCCTCCTTTTTTGGGGAACCTGTCTGTGTGGTAGATATTGTAACCAGGTGGGAGTATTTCTTTGTTAGAGAATTGTGGCTTTAACCAGGTTTCGGATAGGGAAAGAATGTTAGGGGTGGTTTAAGCTAACCAAGTGTGAAATTCGGTGATTTTGTTAGTTAGGCTTCAAATGTTTAAAGAGTAAATTGACAGGTGTTTCTGTGCAGATATAGTTCGACTATAAGGATGAGCATGGTTGGCAGTGTAAGTAGAAAGGGATATAGGGGAAGAATTGAGTGGCGAGTGATTGTGGGCAGAGGAGATGGGGCCAGGGTTAGGGTGGATGTCACTTGAGCAGAGCAATTTTTTTGCAAGTAGTGTGAATGTTGTATAAGGTAGTAGAGTTTTGGTTTATACTTGTAAGAATAAGTATGGTTTTGGAGTATGAATTGCTTGTGATGGCAGGTTAAGGATATGTTGGAGAGATGGGGAGATACAGAAAGAGTGTGTTTCAGAAGGAGTTTTATTGGAGCAGGAGATGGGGAACATATAAGTTGGTAGGGAAGGTTAAAATGATAGGAGGTTAGAGTACAGAGAATGATGATAAGTGTGGTAGTAAAGAGATGAAACTGCATGTTAGAATGTGAATTGCACTAATTACTTTTGTCTTTAAAAGTAGCCTTCAAAAGGCAAGGACTGTTTTAAATATGCACAAAATACACCAATGATTCAGCAGCTTTATTCCACTTATGCTCACATTAGCAGGCTTTATTACATTGTACAACTGCAGATCTACAAACTATTTTTCACTTTCTTTTAATATAATGTATATCAGGTCACCTATGTGAAGCAAATATGCCCACCATCTTCTAGTGAATTATGAAGATTCTAAACGTTACTTAAACAACCATAAAGAAAATGTCAGAGCCCAACACCTGTAATAACATACTAGGTGTATGTTGGCAGGTATTTTCATGATGTTGCTGCTAATGGAAACACCAGCTACTACACAGGATGTCTTAACAGGCAGTGGATTTTCTTTGTTGCCAGCCCTGCTTTTCCTAACTTGACAAATAGTTACTAGCAAACTCCTGAAAGCATAGCCTACAGGACTGACATTCATAATCAAATCACTTCTGTATGTAATACTGTTATGTTGGCCTTGAGTCAAACAAGCGGAGGGTTTCAGTACTGATTGTGTGATTTCAAAGTAACTATTTCAAGCACCGTACAATGCATGGCGGCATGTTGAAACTTTACAGTATATATATATATATATATATATATAGATATACATACATACACACACACACACACACACACACACACACACACACACACATGCACACACACACACACACACATATATATATATATATATATATATATATATATATATATATACACATCCTTTTCATACTGGGCCAGGCCAGTCATACAGGGGTGAATTTATCACCACCCATCCAGCTGTCAAGCTCCTGTAGCTGTCTATCTATGATCTTATGACTCTATACAGACCCTAAAATTTCAACACACTGCTATGTATTGCATGGTACTTGAAATAGTCTGAACTGTTATAATCATTGCTGATATTCCACAGCCTGTTTGAGCTAGGGGCAACATAACAGCATTAGTTTATAAGTTTCATAACTTTTTTAAGTTTGTCTTACAGTGATCAGGCCTTAAAGCCCTTGAGGAACACTGACTCCTTCATACTTAGATCTTATGCTAGGTCACCAACCCATATATTGAAGTTGTTTCTAAAGATAGTCAAGCTTCCAGACCTCCTAAAAGTGAGAGATCATTTGTTCTGCAGTGTGACTATTCTGTAAGTCAGATATAAACTTCTATGTTTAGTTTTATGTAATTGTAAACAAAATTGGAAATGATCATGCCAGTGGGTTAATGTACTACTATATTGATTTATATCAAAAGTTGACTGCAACGTTGTGTAGGGATATATTTTGAATGTTGAAATGAATTTCCTTCTTATACATCTGTAGTGTATACTATACATGTTTAGGATTTTACATCTCTCTGTGTAGTTAAATCTCTTAGAGACTATAATTTCTTGATGCTTTTCTTTGGACCATTTGAAGGCTGCTTAGTTATCTAACAGCTTCAATAATAAAATATTATTATATTCCAGAGACACTTGAATATAGAGCTTAGATAAATGAACCAGAAATTTGTCATCTCTAGTAGTGAGATTTTTTAACACATATCTCATTTGTTTCCTAGCCTTCCCACATATTACTTCTGCATGTTTGCTAAATGAGAGGAGATGCTTTTCTAAGCAAGACCATTTTTATTTTTTTTTTATTTGGTAATGTTTGTTCTGAGAAAGTACTCAAATTCTCTACTAATAATGGAGACAACTTGCAGCCGAAAGGAACATGTTTACTAAATGTGACGTACCAGACTACTTTACCATGGCAATACATCTCTGAGCCAGAAATATACTTTCTGTTAAAATACATATGCAATGTAAGTAAACACAGAACCCAGTTTAAGACTGCTGTGAGCTGCTCTGTGGAATGTAAAAAACTCAATTCTATGTGTGCAAGAAGATATAAAGCAGTTTTACTTGGAGACACTGCTTCAGTAGGGGGTATTTATTTATCACTTAACATGGAAGTTTTTCTCACCATAAAATTAAAAGAAGCCACTTATGAAGGTGAGACCAAAGTTGTTCAGATGTTGTACTTTCACTTCCAAAAAGATGTTTTGAAAGGCAGGAGGCATATTAATCTGGTGAGCAGTGCAGCCTTCTCACAGCTGTTTTTTTTCACTTTGTATACCAGCTAATCAGTTTAAACTCTATCCCCATCTTTTGTGGGAGACTATATTAGACAGAAGCACCCCCTACAACCATTACAGTCCTTCCAAATTTGGACCCTAACCTACTCAATATAAAATTAAGCTGTATTCCCATGATATTAACACCAAAAACATGGGAATCACTTTCCTCATAACAAAATGATTTCCAACTGACCACAAACACCTGGAGCATTTTTCCCCCCGAGCCTCTGCTGAAAATGGGTTCTATTACAGTCGGACTTTCCTGGTAAACAACTGCTAAACAAATAATTAAATAAACCCTGTTAGGAACTAAAAAATATACATTTAAAGATGCAAAACATAAATGTTTTATGTGCAAAGGAGTCTTGTAAAACAAGCAGTACAATAAATTCATATGTCCATTCATAATAACTAACATCCACTGTGCCCAAACTCCCTACTAATAAACAGCATATTCGTCTTCAAAACTATCTTTGTCATCTTCATTTCTTTCTCTTCACCCCCTTTACCATACTTCAACTGCATAACTATCCAACACTTTTCTTCATTCTGTTTTTTTCTTCAATCTAAGCCTCCACACAAGAATATATATATTTCCAGTAGCATAAATACTTTTAATGTTTGTTTGTCTTTTCCTGGTTAGGAGTCACCACAGCGGAACTCCGGTCCGCTAATGATTGGCAATAGATTTTTTATGGTGCCGTTGCCAGCCCGATGCCCAACCTTCAGCGAAGGCATGCCCATTCATGCATGTCTTTCGGAGGCCACTCGACCGCGGGGAGGACATGCAGACTCCACACAGAAGGCACTCCAGCCATGAATCGAACAGGAGAATCTCTTGCTTTGAAGCAACAACGCTACTGCTGTAGCGCCGTGGCTTAGCATAATAATTAAGTTTTTTCTGAAAATGGTCCACTGGGATCAGGGTTAAAGGCTGGTTAGCAAATACATAAATAAATAAAATCTACATAAAAATCTATCGACAAAAATAGGTTTCTAATGATTTGAGCACATGCATACACAAGCTTTACTAATAATAATTGGTCTTTTTCACAATGAATATCATCATTAAAACAATGCTTTTGAATATACATTGTGCATTTTTCAGTGGAGTCCCCAGGATGTCAAGTTGTGTTTTGCATATCTAAATGCTAGAGGTAATAGTTTGAGGGCAGGTTGTATTTCAGGATGTAGAGTGAATCTTATCCTCTGTCTTAAAGGACCAAAGTTTTCATATTAAATCTTTTCACATCTTCAAAAATAAGTCATCTTGAGTCAGTATTTAACTTTACACAGATTTTACAGCATAAGTAAAATGTCCTATGCAGACTGCCTTCTCAGAAGTTCAGGTCAAAACTAAGGGGCTGTGGCTGACCTAGTTTGTAGACAACTGCAAACTGGGTGCAATTATTGAATCCCCAAATGATGTTAGTACACTTCAAGAGGGTCTTACGCAGATCAATGAGTGGTGTATTGGTTATAGTCTCAAACTGAATGCAAAGGAGTGCATCATCATTTCGTTTGGTAAAAGCAATGCCCCTTCACACTATCAAATTAAAAACAATACCCTATCTACCTATGAAGTGATAAGGGATCTGGGATCACAAGTAGACTGCGACCTTAACTTTGACCAAAACGTGTCTCCTGTAGTAAGGAAGGGATTCTACGTAGCACACTTAATTAGCAAAGGTATAGCCTCTAGAGCAAAGGAGGTTATATCCTCTCTATTCTTGTCACTAATCAGGCCCATAATTGAGTATAATGCCCCTTTCAGCATGTACCGTACAAAGCATCTACAGATCTTAGAGGTTTCTAACTAAGAAGATCAAGGGCCTCCAGCACGTGCCTTCCACAGACCAACTAAAGTCCCTGTCACTATACTCAGTATTGTATAGACTTCTTAGGGGAGACTTATGCCTGGCTTACAGAACAATCTCCATCCCAAACCTAATGAATTTGCAGCACATCCATAATTCAAACGAGACTAGAGCTACCAGTTCCAAGGACCTAAATATGGCCTGCAACTTGAATAGGATGTGCTGGAGGGACAGATTTGTTTCCCATCGACTGCCGCATCTATGGAATAGGCTATCAATTCATGTGAAGCAGAGCACCTCTATAACACTGTTCAAAAGGAACCTGGACGAGTGGATGAGGCACCTTAAGTCCATACCAGGGATAGCACCCACAACCCTCCTGGACATGGGCAGTCATTACTAAATACATTTATGGGTACTGACAACAGTATTTATGGTATTAGATTGGGATGAAATGGCTAGGCTTGAAATGGCCTCCTGGTCAATAGCCTAGTAACCTCCTGTGATCCTATGATCTTCCATTAATTTTTATCTCAATGTCCAGTGGATCTCTGCGACTTATTACTATTACCAGTAGTAGTAGTATTTGTAGCGGGAAATAGATGCCTAGTTCTGCATGGGGTTCCACTACAGTGGCATTAAAAAAAATCATCTGATTAACACCTCACTGAATTCTTCTACCTAAATACTTTGATATTTGAAATCTATGGGGGGGCTAAACCCCATCAACTGTATAGCACAGTCTGTAAGGTGACATTAACAGGGAGTAGGCTGCATTTCACTGTGAAGTCGGTTTTATTATCTGAAGAATTTGATGACTCACTACTTGGTCAATTTTATTTTGGTCACCTGTTTTTCTCCTTTTTTACTACACTGTTATCTGGAGTTCGATCTCCAAGGCTTAACTTTCCCAAAAAAACACAACTGGGATTCTGGTACCTTACAAAGAAACATTTAAAATAATCAAGACTATAAGATTATTGCAGCATGTATTAAATTATAAAATGTTTGCTGCTGCTATTGCAGTGTACAAAATGCATGTGCATATATAAAGCAATCCAAGATTCCTTAAATTTGGGCAAGCTTAAAGTCCAAGCAAGTCTTATGTTTATTATCAGAACACTCAGTGAGAAGACTCTCCTGAGTCAGAACAAAATAATGAGCATGATAGTAGCAAATGAAGAAGAAAGCAGACAATATAAATGAACACAATGGAGACAGGTTAAAACAAACAAACAAACAAACAAAACAAACAAACAAACAGCAACAATACCACTCTTCTCTATATAGGCATGAAGCTGACTGAAAAGAAAGAGGTTTTGATGAAAGAGGAATATATCAATTTTGTGGCAGTCACAGAAAATGGGATGCACAAAACCCATGTTGATAAAGTGGAATTGGATAATAGGCCAATTCTCCACTAAAGCTACAACAAATTAGTTAGACAGTGATGGTGAAGGACAATAGACATACAAGAAAAACAATGAACACTCCTAAAACAATAACCATTTGTATTAACAAAACAGCAAGTCACAAAACAAAAAGATAACAGGATCAGAGAGCTGGAAATCAGGCTGCCTGCCCCAGAACTGGTGGTCTTATGAATGTCGATCTATATTTAGTGATATCATTGCTTATGAAATGTCTTCATTCATGCACATTACTTTATACCAAGGTATATTTCAAATGGCATTAGATTTCCACTTTTTAAGCTGAGACAAAACTCATACCACAGAAAATGTGTCTACAAAACTTGCATCATTATCCTGATTAGTCTTTTCCTAACGCTAATACTTTTACTACAACAGTTTCCATTTTGCTGTTGCTTCAGAAGTGATTATTTCTGTTTCAGTTTTTAAAGATTATATGAACTATAAACAGTTTCCAAGGCCTATGATTTTGCTGCCGAGGAAATTGTTGTCATTTTTTATTAACAGTCATGTGCTCACAAACATGAATTACAATTCTTTTTGGCCCTACTAATTTTAACCTCATTCCCAGCTACAGTACTGGGCTGTAAATTAATGTAAATGTTGTATGCCTTAAGATCGACACACTATAGTCTTGTATGTGACAAAAGATTAGTTGATACGAAGACAAAATACTGCATTGAAAAGAAAAACAAGCAAATAATTGAGGACCTCTGTCATCACATTTGTTATATTTCCCATAATTTCAGAATTTCTGACACATTAGCTAACCATTCCAGCTCACAATGCATTTGTCTAGTAATACCACAAATCTGAAGTAAGGCTAGCTGCCCATTTTAATTAAAGCATTACGTATTTGGCACAACACATTATGTATGTGATGGCTTTGGCATAATTCTTCACAGAAAACATTTAAATTACATTACAGATATTAGAGAAAGGCATAGTGGAGCTGACAGCTTAAAATAAATAAAGAATAGTTTACATTGCTCAGTGCTGATAGCTCCCTGATGCTCTGCTAACAGCTGTACCGCAGTTCAAATCCTATTTAAAACAGAATGGTCATGATCACAAAATCTGAAAGAAATCAATAGCAATAATCAATATTGTCATTCCAATACAGAAACAATGCTAAATAAAAACATCTTCAGAAATAAAAATTTGAATCAACACTTTAAAATCACATTCTTTAATATATCATGATCGGGCTGAGGAACTATTTAATATCATGAATAGGATAAAAATATACCCCATAATAATCAAACAGTTAAATGAAAAAAAAAGTACTTAAAAGATACTCCATTTTTTCTAAAAGTTTTAATACCCACCATGGTTGGAATTACTGGGGAATAATGGACATTGTAGAGGGTATAAGACCCTTTCCAGCAGTACTGGAACTCAGAACACCTCCGTACTGCCCGTTCCTCCCTTACAAATGCTCACCTTGTTTGTATCATTACTTGACTGACAGCTGGAGCTATCTGTACATAATGCAGCATTGCAGTAGGAATTAGACTCATGCCTTAACATGGCTATGTTAACTTTCTTTAAGTGGAACAAACTGAATCATTTAATTTGAGAGGTAGAACAGTGGCTCATCTCTGATATTTCTTCCTCATGGATCTGGGGTTTAGTCAGGACATCCTGCCAATAGCTATGTTTGAATTTGCATACTGTCTCTAAGTCATTGTGGATTTTGTGGATTTTCCTTTCGTACTCTTCTGTCCACTGGTTGATTGGCTAACTGATTTTATATATATATATATATATATATATATATATATATATATATATATATATATATATATATAAAGATATATATGTATATGTATATATATATATAGAGAGAGAGAGAAATAGCTATACCTGCCAAAGATGATGTTCTCCTCCTGCCTCTTATCTATCCTCCTTGCATTGCTTTTTAACTTATTAAACCGCACTGTCATATGTTCACTGTCATTGCAACATCACTATAACTATCAGTTAAGTATCCATTCCTCATTACACTTTCATTTCTTTGGCATACACTTCTGTTTTAATCTTGTCTAATAATCACCCACTGATCGTAATTTGTTCCTATATAAATACCACTGGCACTGTTGAGTTATTTAGTCCTTTTTTTAGTCCTGTATCCATCAGAATATTATACTATATTATACCTATATCAATGATAAGCCTTATCTGTTTGTCTAAGGAATTATTTCTTCCTAAAAGGCTACTATCATAAGAAAATGGAAGTTTTGGCACTATAATAGTTATTATTGGGGTTTTATAACTGTTGCTGAAGTTCCTGCTCCCCCTATTTAAGTACAGATATTTCTTTAATACTAATACCAGTACCTTTTTAGTTTATCTGTACTCCTGTGCATTTCTCAGATATTCTGTTGTCTCCATTATTTCCACTTTCCTTCTTATCATCTTGTTTTTTACACAGTCTTTATTCCTTAAAAATGTTGTAGCAGTGCAGTTTGGTGCTTTTGGCAATGCACTTGCCCCCCCTCCCCAAAATCTCCAATTGACTGAGATTGTTCAGTGACAGCTTCAAAACTGCCATACTGTTTTTTAAAGGTAGACATGAGTTAATATTAAGAAACCTAACATAACTCATTGCTATCTGTAAAGGCAAAGGGGAGTTTGACAGTATAAAAGCTGACAATATGTTTGGCATCCCCTAATCATTTGATGCCTGGGGCAGCTGCCCCCTCTGCCCCACTCTTCCTATAGCTCTGTTATAGATATTTTCTAGTAAATAAATACAACTTTGTACGTATATAAATGCATCAACAAAAAGTATACTGTAATGCCACTGCCATTGGTGGGTCTTGATTCATAGAAAGCATTCAACAGAGTAAGATGGAATTTTATGAGCATGGCAATGGAAGCATTTGCATTTTCTGATAAAATTATAAGGGTAATTAGGAGGATATATGAGGGATCACAGGCAGATGTTAAATTGGGTGGGTTCCTCTCTCATAATTTCTGTTTGAGCAGAGGAACTAGGCAGGGGTGTCCTCTTTCCTCTTTGTTATTTGTATTATATTTAGAACCATTGGCAAAGAAAATAAGGGACTTAGAAATTCAAGGATGTAATTGGTATGGTAGCCAAGTAAAATTGGCTTTATTTGCAGATTATATCATTTTATACCAGGTAAAACTAGAAAAAAGGACATTTCAGTGCTGTGGAACATTTTGAGACAGTTTCAAGTCTTTTCAGGATACAAAATTAATGAAGCTAAAACAAAGGCAATAGCTGTAAACTATGTACCCGCACACAGATTGGTTCAGCAATATCTGTATTTATAAGGATGTGATAAAATGAAGTACTTAGGAGTATGGATTAAAAAGGATTCTGTTGTGGCAGCTAAGGATATGTGAGAAGAGACTAAACAAAAGATAATACAATAACTGAGAAATTGGAAGCTCTGTTTTATGGTTATGGATAGCAAGATACATGTAGCTAAAATGTTTTTATTCCCTTTAGTCTTATACACAGGTCAGTCATTTTTTTGTAAACCAGAGTAGAAGTTGTAGATAGCAATTAATGAAAAGCTGAAGGATTTTATCTGGGAGGGGAAGATGGCAAGAGTCAAGTGGAATAAGCTGATTCTTCTAACAGAACAAGGCAAATTTTAATTACCTGATTTGAAGGAGTATTTAAAAGCTACACAGTAAAGGCTCCTATATATGGCACAAGCAGAAAGCTATAATTCAAAGTGAAGAGGGATGATGATGAAATGGGGGGGTGCTCAAGAAACAAGGAGATACTAGGATTTGGGATGCAGTTCCTTAAGGAGAATAACAATAGCCATACAGAAAAATTATATTCATAAAGTAGCAGAAATTTTTCCAAGAACTAAGCCAATAAGGCAATGAAGAAATGAGATTCTGTCAATATGGATGACTTCAATTAGGGATACAGACAATAGGTAAGAGAAGAAGGAATTTATTGGAGAAAATTGGCAAAAGAACCAAGGTATTGTGAGCAAACAATTAGAGATGATACGGTAATAGAATAAGAAGAAGCCAAGAATTTATCTGGATAGCAGGCTAGAGATTGCCTTCCCTATCAAGGATCAATATATAGGAAAAGAAAAAAAAATAGGGAGATCCTAAATGAAAGACCAGCACTGGTAGGGTTTTTAGTAAAATCTAGAATAGAAGCTGCCGTTCAAAAAGGATAATTAGCACAGCATATAAATAGGGAGATCCTAAATGAAATACCAGCACTGGCAGGGTTTTTAATAAAATCTAGAATAGAAACTGCCATTCAAAAAGGCTAATTAGCACAGCATAGCATATAAATAGGGAGATCCTAAATGAAATACCAGCACTGGTAGGGTTTTTAATAAAATCTAGAATAGAAACTGCCATTCAAAAAGGATAATTAGCACAGCATAGCATATAAATAGGGAGATCCTAAATGAAATACCAGCACTGGTAGGGTTTTTAGTAAAATCTAGAATAGAAACTGCCGTTAAAAAGGATAATTAACACAGCATATAAATAGGGAGATTCTAAATGAAATACCAGCACTGGTAGGGTTTTTAGTAAAATCTAGAATAGAAGCTGCCATTCAAAAAGGATAATTAGCACAGCATATAAATAGGGAGATCCTAAATGAAATACCAGCACTGGTAGGGTTTTTAGTAAAATCTAGAATAGAAGCTGCCATTCAAAAAGGATAATTAGCACAGCATATAAATAGGGAGATCCTAAATGAAATACCAGCACTGGTAGGGTTTTTAGTAAAATCTAGAATAGAAGCTGCCGTTCAAAAAGGATAATTAGCACAGCATATAAATAGGGAGATCCTAAATGAAATACCAGCACTGGTAGGGTTTTTAGTAAAATCTAGAATAGAAACTGCCATTAAAAAGGATAATTAACACAGCATATAAATAGGGAGATTCTAAATGAAATACCAGCACTGGTAGGCTTTTAGTAAAATCTAGAATAGAAGCTGCCATTCAAAAAGGATAATTAGCACAGCATATAAATAGGGAGATCCTAAATGAAATACCAGCACTGGTAGGGTTTTTAGTAAAATCTATAATAGAAACTGCTGTTAAAAAAGGATAATTAGCACAGCATATAAATAGAGAGATCCTAAATGAAATACCAGCACTGGCAGGGTTTTTAATAAAATCTAGAATAGAAACTGCCATTCAAAAAGGATAATTAGCACAGCATATAAATAGGGAGATTCTAAATGAAATACCAGCACTGGTAGGGTTTTTAGTAAAATCTAGAATAGAAGCTGCCGTTCAAAAAGGATAATTAGCACAGAATATAAATAGGGAGATCCTAAATGAAATACCAGCACTGGTAGGCTTTTAGTAAAATCTATAATAGAAACTGCCGTTCAAAAAGGATAATTAGCACAGCATATAAATAGGGAGATCCTAAATGAAATACCAGCACTGGTAAGGTTTTTAGTAAAATCTAGAATAGAAGCTGCCGTTCAAAAAGGATAATTAGCACAGCATATAAATAGGGAGATCCTAAATGAAATACCAGCACTGGCAGGGTTTTTAGTAAAATCTAGAATAGAAACTGCCTTTCAAAAAGGATAATTAGCACAGCATATAAATAGGGAGATCCTAAATGAAATACCAGCACTGGTAGGGTTTTTAGTAAAATCTAGAATAGAAGCTGCCGTTCAAAAAGGATAATTAGCACAGCATATAAATAGGGAGATCCTAAATGAAATACCAGCACTGGCAGGGTTTTTAATAAAATCTAGAATAGAAACTGCCATTCAAAAAGGATAATTAGCACAGCATATAAATAGAGAGATCCTAAATGAAATACCAGCACTGGTAGGGTTTTTAGTAAAATCTATAATAGAAACTGCTGTTAAAAAAGGATAATTAGCACAGCATATAAATAGGGAGATCCTAAATGAAATACCAGCACTGGCAGGGTTTTTAATAAAATCTAGAATAGAAACTGCCGTTCAAAAAGGATAATTAGCACAGCATATAAATAGGGAGATTCTAAATGAAATACCAGCACTGGTAGGGTTTTTAGTAAAATCTAGAATAGAAGCTGCCGTTCAAAAAGGATAATTAGCACAGCATATAAATAGGGAGATCCTAAATGAAATACCAGCACTGGTAGGCTTTTAGTAAAATCTATAATAGAAACTGCCGTTCAAAAAGGATAATTAGCATAGCATATAAATAGGGAGATCCTAAATGAAATACCAGCACTGGTAGGGTTTTTAGTAAAATCTAGAATAGAAGCTGCCGTTCAAAAAGGATAATTAGCACAGCATATAAATAGGGAGATCCTAAATGAAATACCAGCACTGGCAGGGTTTTTAGTAAAATCTAGAATAGAAACTGCCGTTCAAAAAGGATAATTAGCACAGCATATAAATAGGGAGATCCTAAATGAAATACCAGCACTGGTAGGGTTTTTAGTAAAATCTAGAATAGAAGATGCCGTTCAAAAAGGATAATTAGCACAGCATATAAAATATTGCATAATAATGATAAGAATCAATCAGAGGAGCTTAGAAATAATTGGGAATAGAGACTGGCAAAGCAATTCACAAAGAAACAATGGGAGGATATATGCATGTGTCTCAAATATGCAACAGTCTAGATGATTTAGGATCTTTGCTTGGAAGTGTTTAGATAGGTATTTTACACCCCAAGTAGACTCTAAAATATTTTCCTCAGGTAGTTAATAAATGCTGGACATGTATGGGGAAGAAAGAGGTAACTGCAAACATATTTTGTGGGAGTGTAATGAGTTGGCAGACTTTAACAATTCTCTGCAGACTACTCTATCTGAAATAATGGGTGAGTAAATTGGTATATGTAAGGAAATGATTTTTTAAGCTATGATACAGAATTGGAATTGTCTAGACATAGTAAGGTCTTGCTTAGTCTAATTATGGTGGCTGCCAAAAAAAAAAAACAATTACTAGAAAATGGAAATCAAAGTCTAAACCAACTGTACTAGAAGTAGTGAATACAGTAACAGAGATAAAGCAACTGGAAATGGGATATTTGTAAAAGGGTAGGAGCAAATTAAGTAAGAAAATGATAACTGTGTGAACGATGCATGCAGAATAACATTTTAGAGGTGGAATAAGGTTTAAAAGAAAGCAGGATTTGAATGAGCTATGTCCTGTGGGCATATCTGCAATGATCCCTGCTATAGGTCATGGACATCATACTGTGAGGTATGTTCCAAGCGTGAAAATGGTGTATGTCTCCATTGTCTGCCCACCGCTCGGATATAACAATGAAAGTCCACAGGGGAGGGGGAAGGAGAAGCCGGGGTAGGTCATAAAATAAAAACCTCCTGGCTTGATGAAGGAAAGCAATGGCTCTCCAGGGCATCCTTAAGATTGTCACTGGTCCCAGCTCAAATTCTGTGGTTTGACCAAGGTTATTTGGAGTGTTGGTGGTCCCAACAAAAGATGTGCTGCACTGGTTTAGAGTGAGAGAAAGGGAGAAAAAAGTAAAAAAATACATAAATTTTGACTTGAAAAAAAAAAAAATATGAACTGAAATTAATCTTTATCCATGAAAAATAGGTAAGAGAAACTTTTTTTTCCGTAATATATGTAATAATGGCAGAAAATTCCTAAGGAAATCAACTTGTTCTTGCAAAATATAGCTTCCAATAAAACAGCAATCCATTTAAGTTAACAATATGTCCTTAGAAAGTTAGTTCAGTTCATTATGTTTCTTGCAAAAGCCATATTTTTAGCTTTGCTGTTACTGGTTTACTTTACCACATCAGCATAAATTTCACCAGCTTTGTCACTTTCATGATTCAAGTCGCCTTCATTCTGGACCCAGCTAGCTACCAGCAGGGCTGCAGCAGCTTATTAACAAAGCCTTTTCAAATGTTTTCCAATATTTTCAGAAAATAGCCAATCTATCCAGTTATGTTATACTGATATGCCTTTAAAAAGGCACAACACATATCATGTCTACAGTGAGTGGTGGGGTTTGAATTTACTGTCATGTATGCCTCAATAAGGGCTTAAAAGAGGTCAGTGGACATTCAGACACAATGTAGCTGTGACACTTCTATCTCTCTTAAAGTGTCATTTCCATATTTCTTGAATCATCCTTCATAAAAGGTTTAATGTATTACACAGTGAAGTCTCTGATTTGCAATGCTTTTTCCATAAGCTTTTTTTCGTATGTGACCTTTTTACTTGTTTTTTACTACTTATATGGGAAATTTTGTCTTCACCCTAATGCTATGGATGTAAGGTTTTCTTTTTTTTTTTTCCAAAAAAACATTTTTATTAAATTTTGTTAATAAGCATGGACATAAAGTATTAAAAATAAACAATATAAAATATAACTATTTACACTATAAACAAACATAAATGATAAATATTTGTTTTATCCAAGAAAGGTAATCCATATTTATCTAACAATCTCTCCAATTTTTGGCAAGCTAGTCTTTTGTGTGTTACATTTGAAGATCTCTGATAAATAGTTTGCATTTCTTTTTTACTTACATATTTTGCTATTGAAATAAATGCAGTAAACATAAGATCTTGCTTATTTTTCCAGTTCAATGTAATTATTTTTTGAGCAATAGCTAGAATTAACCAAAGAACAGGTAACTGATGTCTAGGAATTACACTTGGGGTAGGGACATTGAATAATATCAAAGAGCTAGTAATTTGACAGTTATCAGACCAAAGGGCCTTTGCGAAATGTTTAAAATCACTCCAGTATTGTGTGAGAGTTCTACATTCAATAAACATATGAACCCAGTTGGCTTCAAGAATATCAGCACACCTCCAGCATTTGCTTTCATTACTCTTGGTTATAAGGTCAATTCTGTGTGGAGTGTAAAAGCTTCTATGAATAAATCTCCAGGTATATAGTCTCCAATATAAAGATAATAAAATATTTTTTATTGAATTTAATAACTGTTTATTATCGTTAGATAAAGGTTCACCACTAATCTCTATGGAGTAATTCCAAAAAGCTTGGTCAAAAGTAATCAAGTCTTCTCACAGGATTTTATATACAGGTGATATGCTTAATTTATGTTTAATGTTCATCAAACTACACCATATGAATAGTTGTATCAATCTTGGTATAATATCAGTTTCCAGATTTATTGACACTCTCACTTTATTTTCAACAAACTGTCTTAAAGATTGAATACAGAGCCAATTCTCTTGACAGACATTATATCTGGCTAAGGGAAAGTTCATTGGTTGGATGTTCTTATTGTCTATGAACTGGTGCCAGAACTTTAGATTATTCTCTTTAAGATTCCGCATCTTAATGATATTGAAGGTATCTAGGCAATCTGGTGTATAACCAACAGGTAAAACACAATACTAGGGGTGGGCCTTGGGAACTTAGACTGGAGGAATGTGAATTGAGATGGCAGGTACGTACCTTGGCTCATGTGCCCCCAGGGCTTAATGATTACATCTCTATTAAATGCCTTCTCAAACTTAAGGCTCTAAATAGATAAGGCTATTCTAACTATGGCTTGTTTAATAACATTATTAACACAACTGCATTTATAGCACAATTTACATTATACATTTTGTATTTTTTAGTGTATTTTCTGGTGCATTATTAGAACCACAATATATGGTATAAGTCTTCTTAAAGTATTGGGTTTGGGCTCTAACAAAGCCTATAAACTTCCAACTTAATTCATTTAAACATAAGCATAGTGGATTAGTGCCAGATATATGGTTTTGGTGTTGGTTCCCATCAACGTTTTTGGACAAAGAATTTTAGGACACAAATAGGTATACAGAGAAGGGACAAAAACTTTGACTAGGTAATACTGTTGTCACACTGGTCGACTGGTTTTAACCATATATATGCTTCTGTTTTTAACCATATATTTTTCTGTTTCTATTTATGATAAAGACTTTGCAATGTTCTGCTAATGTAAAGAACTCATTTATATTTAACTATGTTACAGTACTAGTAATGTAGTCTTTTATTCCCACTTTGGCGTTCTGTGTTGCAAAATGTTTTTTTCTAGGAATATCTCTTTAATTTAAAAAAAATGGTTTTAATTGTGTAATTGATATGGCAATTTGAAAGTATTTAAACTGCAACTACATGTTATGTCATTTGTCTGATGAAGTTGGAGGAGTACACCGACAAAAGCACTTACTCTATCTACAATAAAATCTGAAGTAAAGTTAAATTCTTTAAAGATTTTTTGTAAGTATGACCAACTAAGGGAATCGAATGCCTTATCAATATCCAGACTAATAATAGTTAATTATTAACTAATAATAAGTTATTATTAACTTGTTTGCAATGTCTATTAGAGATAGTAGCTTAATAATATTGTTGTGTAGTTTTCTATGTAAGATAAAGCCAGTTAGATCAAAGTGTATTAGATTGGGTAATATATTCTTTAGTCTTTTGGCCAGGATAGACATGAAAATGTTATAATCAATATTTAACAATGATATGGGTCTATAGGATGCACATAGTTGGGGGTCCTTACCTTGTTTCAGAATGGGGGAAATTATTGAGTACTTCCACGAGGGAGGGAAAATTAAGTCTTGTTTAACCATGGAGAATGTGTTTAATAATAACTTTATTGTGTGCTCTGGAAGAATTTTATATATTTCTGGGATTATCCCATCTAACCATGAGGCTTTATTATCCTTCAGATTTTTAACTTGTTCTTTCACTTCTGCTAAGGTTATTTGTTTATTTAGGGTACTATTTTGTTGTTTTGATAGTTTAGTCTTGATATTTTCTTGTAGAAATGTATCTATTACATCATCTGAATCTAGTGGTGATTGCATGTCATTAATTGACTGATAATGATTTCTAAAGGCTTCTAATATACCTCCTAAATCAGTTGTTCTTTTTACTGCTTTATTATTCTTGTATTTAATTTCACTAATGTGATTTTGTTTATTAATTTGTTTGGATCTGATAGCTAGTTTATGTAAATGTCTGGGTTTACTGAATAGGACTGTAGTTTAATCTTTTCTAAGCTTATAGGAACCTTATGATTCAATATTTCTAAATATTTGTGGTTTAGCTTAGAAATTTCAGTAAGTACAACTTTATCATTTGATTTTAAATTTAGTTTCAACGTATCTATTTTGGCTTGTAAATCAGAAAGTTCCTTGTCCCATTCATTTCTCCTTTGAAAATACCAAGCTTTAACTCCACTAAAGATGTGAACTTTTAATGCATCCCAGAGTATGATATCTGTTACTTGACCATTATTGTTATTTTCCATAAATGCATTTATTTTAATAACCAATCCTTAAAACCTTTTAACTTAGTAACATAGGCTGGGAGTCTTTGAAAAATTATCATATCATCTTTTTCCACAGTCAAGCTGAACAAAAAGGCATTGTGGTCAGAGAGTGGACATGACTGTATTAATACATCACTTATTTTAGCGTAAAGAGTGTTAGACACAAAAATCTTATCAATATTAGTTTGTATGCCAAATTGGAAAGAATAATGAGTGTATTGAAGTGAATTTTGAACTCTTAAGTTATGCATGTCTCTAAATTTCATTGAGGATGTAAAACTGTTTACCTTTTTAGCTTGTGTCATTAGTTTAACTTTACTATTTTTAGAGGTGTCTTCATCTGATAACAAGCAATTGAAATCTCCCCCCAGAATAATTTCTCCCTTTGCATGTAAAGTAATGAGATCTAAGTATTTCTTCACATATTTAGTTCCTAGACCAGGAATGCAATATGAGTTTACCAGTGTGAAGAATTTCTTATTAACTTGTAGCACTACTAAGCTTAACATTCCGTCTTTATCTGAAAAGGTGTTTAAAATTTTTGGTAGTGTATAAGTATTATTCCATAGTATAAGAGTACCTCTCCTTTTGGCTCTAAAGCAGGAATCCGTGAGAACTGTAAAACCATTAAATGATCATCTTCTTTCGGCTGTTCCAATTAGGGGTCGCCACAGCAGATCATCTGTTTCCATTTCTTCCTGTCCTCTGCATTTTGCTTTGTCACACCAACCACCTGCATGTCCTCAATCACCACATCCATAAACTTTATCTTAGGCCTTCCTCTTTTCCTGTTATCTGGTAGCTTCATCCTTAGCATCTTTTTCCCAATATACTCAACATCCCTCCTCAGCACATGTCCAAACCAACATCATCTTGCCTCTCTGGCTTTGTCTCCAAACATTACAACCTGGGCTGACCCTCTAATATACTTATTCCTAATCCTGTCCACCCTCGTCACACCCAGTGCAAATCTTAACATCTTTAATTCTGCCACATCCAGCTCTAACGCCTGCCTTTTTGTCACTGGCCACTGTCTCCAACCCATATAACATAGCTGGTCTCACTACCCTTTTGTAGATCTTCCCTTTCACTCTTACTGGTACTCGTCTGTCACAAATCACTCCTGACAGTCTTCTCCACCCACTCCATCCTGCCTGTACTCTCTTCTTCACCTCTCTTCCACACTCACCATTACTCTGAGCTATTGATCCCAAGTATTTAAACTCATAACCTTCACCACCTCTACTCCTTGCATCCTCAACATTCCTCTATCCTTCCTCTCATTCACACACATATATTCTGTTTTAGTTCTGCTGACCTTCATTCCTCTTCTCTCTAGAAAATATCTCCATCTCTCCAGGGTCTCCTCCACCTATTCCCTACTCTCACTACAGATCACAATGTCATCTGCAAACATCATAGTCCACTGGGACTCCAGTCTGATCTCGTCTGTCAACCTGTCCATCACCACTGCAAATAAGAAAGGGCTCAAAGCTGATCTTTGATGTAATTTCCACCTCCACCTTAAACACATCCGTCATTCACACCGCAGACCTCACTGCTGTCACACTACCCTCGTACATATCCTGTACTTCTCTTACATACTTCTCTGACACTCCCGACTTCCTCATACAATACCACAACTCCTCTCTGGGCACCTTGTCATATGCTTTCTCTAAGTCTACAAACACAATGCAACTCCTTCTGACCTTCTCTGTACTTCTCCATCAACACTGTCAGAGCAAACATCGCATCTGTAGCGCTCTTTCCCGGCATGAAACCATACTGCTGATTACTAATCATCATGTCCCTTCTTAATCTAGCTTCCACTACTCTTTCTGATAACTTCATGCTGTGACTGATCAATTTAATCCCTCTGTAGTTACTACAGCTCTGCACATCACCCTTATTCTTCCACTACTCTTTCCCATAACTTCATACTGTGACTGATCAATTTAATCCCTCTGTAGTTACAACAGCTCTGCACATCACCCTTATTCTTAAAAATCAGTACCAAAACACTTTTTCTCCATTCCTCAGGCATCTTCTCATTTTCCAAGATTTCATTAAACAATCTGGTTAGAAACTCCACTGCCATTTCACGTAAACACCTCCATGCTTCCACAGGTATTTCATCTGGACCAACAGCCTTTCCATTCTTCATCCTCTTCATAGCTATCCTTACTTCCTCCTTGGTAATCCATTGCACTTTATGATTCACTATCCCCACATCATCCAACCGTCTCTCCCTCTCATTCTCTTCATTCATCAACTCCTCAAAGTACTCTTTCCATCTGCTCAACACATTCTCCTCGGTTGTGAGTATGTTTCCCTCATTATCCTTTATCACCTTTACCTGCTGCACATCTTTCCTAGCTCTGTCCCTCTGTCTAGCCAATTGGGACGGGTCCTTTTCTCCCTCCTTAGTGTCCAACCTTTCATACAACTCTATATATGCCTTATCCTTGGCCTTCACCACCTCTCTCTTTGCCATGCACCTCATCTCCTTATACACCTGTCTACTTTCTTAATCTCTCTGACAATTCCACTTCTTCTTTGCCAACTTCTTTCTCTGTATACTCTCCTGTACTTCCTCATTCCACCACCATGCCTCCTTGTTGTCCTTCTTCTGTCCAGATGTCATACCAAGCACCTTTCTAGCCATCTCCCTTACTAGCTCTGCTGTAGTTACCAAGCTGTTTGGTAACTCTTCACTGCCACCCAGTGCCTGTCTTAACTCTTCTCTGAACTCCACCTCACAATTACCCTTTTTCAATTTCCACCATTTGATCCTTGGTGCTGCCCTTACACTCCTCCTCCTCTTCTTGATCACCAACATCATCCTACAAACCACCATTTTATGCTGCCTAACTACACTTTCCTCGGTCACCACTACAGTCTCCAATCTCCTTCAAACTGGCCCTCCTACATAAGATATAATCCACCTGTGTGCAACTTCCTCCACTCTTGTATGTCATCCTATGCTCCTCCCTCTTGTTAAAATACTTATTCACCACAGCCATGTCCATCCTTTTCGCAAAATCCACTACCATCTGACCTTCTGCATTCCTTTGCTTAACAGTATACCTACCCATCACTTCCTCATCCCCTCTGTTCCCTTCACCAACATGCCCATTGAAATTTGCTCCAATCACCGCTCTCTCACCCTTGGGTACAGTCATCCCCACTTCATCCAACTCACTCCAAAATATTTCTTTCTCATCCATCACATACCCAGCCTGTGGAGCATATGCACTAACAACATTCATCATTACACCATCAATTTCCAGCTTCATAAACATCACTCTATCTGACACGCTTTTCACCTCCAAAACACTCTTAGCATACTAAAAAACATTAAATGATAATTTTTTGCAAATCCTTCTCCAGTGGGTTTCCTGCAAGAAGATTATCTGAGCTCTGTGCATTTTAATGAATTTAATTAAACCAGCTCTTTTGACATTGTTATTTAAGCCATTAATATTTAATGATAAGCATTTATATATCATCATTTGTTAAAGTTATATTTAGAGCATCAATAATACATTCCAAGTATAATGACTTTAAGTAATTCATGAAGTTGTGTATCATGGATGAGTCAAAAATCTTTAGAAACAAATTCTGAAACTAATAACTAAGAAAACATACATACATGGAACCTAAAGTTCCAGGTTTAGTAAATAAATTAACTAAACCATCCTTTAATACCATTTCACACACCAAAAACATACATAAATAGCTTCTGCTTTAAATGTAGTATATACAAACAGTAAAGCATTTCTAAGGTAACTCAAACAAATATGAACATAAAAAGTCCATCAGGCAATCACAGTGGATTTGTATGTAATATTGTGTAAACCATTACTAGGTATTGGAAAATAAGGAGTCAGTTTCACCAATTAACTTAGTTGCTTTATCAGCATAAGCTTTTAATACCTATATATTTTATACCTGTATTACAGTCTCTTGTGTTTATAACTATAGCAATACAGAAAAAAAGGGGGGGACCACATGTTGGTCTATTAATACTAATTGAGCAGAATAGAGTGACCTAGACCATTTTAACAACCCATTCCTACAGTGTATGTGGTCATACAAAGATTTGAATCATAGTATCATAACTATCATTGCAACTGAGTCTGATTATATTGCTTTAAATCTGCCTCAGTGAGAACACCTAATATAGATTAAAGTTGATTAAGTATGAAAGCAGCAGCAGAAAAAGGAGACTGGATCCTATATATATCTTTGCATTCAGAATATTAAATAAATTGGTTGTTTAAGTAGTCAGATATTAATATATTATCATTTAGGGCATGCTATCAAAGCAAAGAATGGTATCCTGTCAGACTTCAGTGTTTCAAAGCAACAGACATACAGTAGCATTAAAATGCAACTTTCCTCTTTAGACTAGTAAAATAATCACTCTATTAATGTCTTAGCTTGTTACAAATACATATTTAAAGTTATTCCATACCTTTAGATGCATAAAAGATGAAAAAAAAACAACCAAAAAAAAAAACAGTTACTTTTTCTTCTAGTTTCATTTCAGCTTTACTTCCTGGTTTCTGAGTCATGCATGAGTTCAATGGTCGTGTGATGTCATTGATCACTCTATTCTTGCCTTCCGCTCAGGGTTGCCAAATTTCATATCGGCCAGGTAGGGAAGAGCAAAAAAAAAAAAAAAAAAAAAGCTCTTTAATGCAGAACAGAGTTCCACATTAAAGAACAGTAGTAGATCAACACTACACACTAAACACGGAGCTTCTCGTGTTTAATGCGGAACAGAAGTAGCTCCGTGTTTAGCGATTTTTGATTGGCCTGTATGCCAGGTATACAGGCCAATCAAAAAAAAAAAAAAAAAAACAAACAAAGCAGAGGCTGGCCGGGATTTAAACCGGCAGGGCAGGACTCGGGATCAGGCAGTTGATCTCGGGACAGTCCCGCCCAAATAGGGACATCTGGCAACCCTGCTTCAGCTTCTCTAGCTTGCTGCTAGAGCCCTGTAGATGCTTGTGCACGTGAAGAAACAGTCACAGAGGCTTAGAAAAGGCATTTTTGGTGGGAATTTCAAATAATAAAGTTTTCTCCATTCTAAAGAAACATAAAAAGTGCACGAGCAGCCTTCACAGTGAAAAAAAACATGAACAGGCCTTCTCTAAAAATGTTGGGAAAGTAAGATTTTTCCCCATAAATCAATAATTTACATCCCGTAAACTAAATTAGGTTAAGAATTAAAATTAGAACATTTAATTAATATAAAGCACTGAATGTTGATATATTACATTAAGAAATGCAGATTTTAAGTAAGGACATATATATTAATCATTATATGAACATCTTTGAAAAATGTCAAAAGGGAACTTTTGTTGTGGGGATTCCATACAGTGTAATCATAATAGACTAAACAGTAAACTCTAAAGTGTTACCCCACCACTAACACACATGGAATGCTTTACTTTGGAAATCATGAATTAATAGTAAGATAGCATGACTTTTATATCCCAAATGAATATATAATGAAGTTAACTGCACCCCGGTTATAGTAAACATATGGCATGAAAGAAGAAGAAGAAGAAGGAAAAAAAAAATATATATATATATATATATATATATATATACATATACACACATATGTACATACAAACACACATACACACGCAGACACACACATATATATATATATATATTTATATACACATATCTCTCTCTCTATATATATATATATATATATATATATATATATATATATATATATATATATATATATATATATATATATATATATATATATATATATATATATATATATATATATATATATATATTTTTATATATATATATATATATATATATATATATATATATATATATATATATATATATATATATATACACACATATATACATACAAACACACATATACACACACACACACACACACACACACACACACACACACACACACACACACATATATATATATATATATATATATATATATATATATATATATATATATATATATATACATATACATATAAACCACAAAATATGGTACAACTAAATATAAATGGCGCAGAGTACCAATAAGTGTCCAAACACCTCTAAATCCAGCAGGGTTCATCCAACCACAATAAAAAGTTCTCTTGTAATGCGACCAGCTCCGCTGCACCAAAGGAAGCAGTTCCACAAGCTCGATTGTAAAATGAATGCTTTATTGTCAAACTAGCGTTAAAAAACGCCAAGGCAAAAAAACTTAACTAACAGCTGAGCGCTGCTACATAAACTCAATTACTAGCATTGACAAAACGCCAAAGCAAAAATAAACAACTGACAAACAGCTAAAATGCTAATACAGCATAAACTCGGTTAAGCGCTTTCACCCATATAATATGGGCTTCATCAGAACACCATTTCTAGAATGCAGACGCCTTATAAAACTTATTGGGCGCCAAAAACACCAGTTCAAAAAGTAGCATTAAAAACGCTTAAAGGGACATAATCTTCTTAATATTAAATCAACCCAAAACAGCAATAGTGCAAAATATGTATAAAATGCCCAATGACTTAACATTGATAAAACAATAATAATCATTAAGCAATAAATAAGTATGGTGTACTTTGCAACTCATAGTGACAGTTTATATACCATATATACAAAACATATAGTGAAACATAATGAAATATGTACTATCAATTACAATGTTACCTAGAGTATATATAAACAAAGCTGTGTCTGAAAATTTTTTAGCTATTAAAAACTGTTGTTAATTACTGTTATTAAAAAACTATTATGAATAACTGTTGTTAAAACATTGTTGAAAACATTATTAAAAAAAACATGCAACTACTGTATGATAGAACTGCTAAACATAATTTAATGTGTCTTGCTAATGTTGTAACCATTTCCTATATACACATAATATGACCTATATTTACCTAATAATATCTGATCTAATGGTCAATATTTTCTAATAAAATGTAAGATTACAATTGTCTACTCCACAGTTAACCGACCGGACCCTCAAAGGCTCGAACAAAACGTGTAGAAGGTACCAAACAGCCTCGTACCACAATTATTCACTAAGTGACACCAAAACACCTCACAGCAATGCCGATGTTGTCCCAGTTGTCCCAGTTACACCAAACACTCCAAACTCAGCCGATAAAATAAAACTGCTTTAATAACACAATCACCAAAAATTGCAATCCATGGGTTTAGCGCTTTCATCTACTATCGGTAGACTTCATCAGAACCAATGAAAACCATTTACCACAATCCTTTTAAAGCAATTTTGGCGCCAAAAAATGCATAAAAATATAAATTAATACAAAACTAATATAAATATAAATATTAATAACACTCTGTATGTCAAAACAATATGTATAGCAATATATATAAAATGAAATTGTCTATCTAAACACATATTTCCCTAAATACTCATCTATTTCATGTTTGTATTTGAAACAAAATGAATCACAATTACAATGTATACTTATATACACATATTAGTGAACACCCCCAAATGATGTTACATGTGGGCATATAATATAATGTAATATTGTGTAAATCCATAATAGTTTGCATCATATGACATAACATGTAATAAAAAATGATGACATGTAATATAAAATAATATGTAATATACAATATAATACACAAAATATATATATATATAATATAATAATACAATATTCAAAATATGTAAACAGTATTCAAAGTATAAACTGTATTCACAATATATTCAAAATATATTCAAAATATTCAAAATATGCAAAATATGATCCCTAGGGGTGAAACAAACTAGCCACGGTCTAAAAGCAAAAAAGGTTTAATGCTTATGTGTTCATTTAGACCGGGCCAGGTAGTGGCATCACATAAAATCTGCCATTTGGTTTCCAGACAGGACAAACCTGTCTTCCAATCACCCCCATACTCACTAACCTCTATTTTATCTAAAATACAAAATTTAAAATTGTGATGTTCTCCTTTTTCACTTATATGCTTACTCAAAGCATTTTTCAAATCTACCTTTTTGATTTTGTACAGATGTTCATAAATACGGGTTTTAAGTTTCCTTTCCGTCTTTCCTATGTAGAATCCCTGACAGCTAGAACAGGTTGCCAAGTACACCACTCTCATAGTATTGCAGTTACCTTTCTTACCCAAACATTTAGTTCTATTGTTGTTACTGAGTTTGGTAACATTACTCTCATTGATGTACTGGCGATATTTACAATTTCCACATTTGTGTGTGTGTTCATCAATAGATCTTGTCTTCCCCTTTATATTTCCCCTCTCAACTATCCTTTTGATGTTAAATGAGGTTTTATACACACTAGTGGGATGAAAACCCAAAACCGATGTCATTTCCTCTGAGCCTAGAAAAATATCCCAATGCCTATTAAGAATCTGTTTAACTAAATTAGAATAGGGGTTGAACATGATGACACAAACTTTGTTTTTATCACCCATCAATTGATTTTGTGTGTTCTTCCCTATAAATGTACCTCCTAATAAGGGAATGTATGTATTTCCCCACGACCTGATGACATATTGGGTCACATCTAATACCATTTCCTTAGGGTACCCTCTGGTGAGGAACATATTCGCCACAACGTCCATTTGTTCCTCCATGTCTTGTCTCAAAGAACACATACGGACTACCCTAATACATTGTCCCTTGATGATGTTACGAAAAATGAACGGAGGATGACAACTGTCATATTGTATATAGTCGTTGGAGAAGGTGGACTTCCTAAAGATTTTGGATTGAAAACCTACACTCGTAGAACTAATATAGGTATCAAGATATGGAATCCCCATCTTCTCCACTTTATACGTGAATCTTAAAAAATGAGTGGTACTGTTGATATACGCTATGAAATTGGGTATGTCTTCTTTTGGCCCTTTCCAAATAATAAACAGATCATCCAAAAAACGGGTATACAGGGCAATGTGTTTATAGAAGTCACTAGTTTTTACATAGACTTCCTCCCACTCCAACATTACAAGATTTGCAAAGATGGGGGCACATGATGACCCCATCGCAACTCCTCGTATCTGTTTAAAAAATTCTCCCAAAAACTGGATATAGTTGTGTGAGAGGACCAGCCCCATCATATCAAGTATCAAACAAATCTTGTCCCATGTGAGATCAGAGTGTTTCCTTAAACTATTTTCAAAAAATTCTAAACCAGTAGTATAAGGAATACATGAAAATAAATCCTGGACATCTATCGTGATAAAAGTTAAATCACCTGACCATAATTCTTGTTTTAATGTACATAAAAAGTCCCAAGAATCTTTCGTTAAATGCGGGACTTTGCTGTAAATATGCTTACACCAGGAATCAATAGCAACCCCTATATTGAAGGTTTTAGATCTAGAGCCAGAAATAATGGGTCTAAAAGGTGGAGACTCCACACTCTTATGGATCTTAGGTATCCCCACTATTCTGGCCAATATAGGATGCTCCGTTCTAATAAATCCATATTCTTCATTTGTAATACGATTATCCAATAGATATTCCTCAATAGCAAGGTCTATTCTATGGTAGCCGATGTTAATCTGGTTCAGAGATGTTTGCTCATAATTACCGGAATCAAATAGAATATCATGAATGGCCTTGTTGTATGCCAGAGTGTCATATACTACCAAGCCACCCCCCTTGTCCGGTTTCATGATTCTTATATCACTATTGGCCACAATTAAATCCAAACATTCCCTTTCACCCTTGGTTAGATTATCACAAAAATCTGGACATTGAATGACACCTCTCCTGATATTACCATACAATTGGTATATATCTTTACATACCATACGCTCATAATTGCACACTTGTACATTGTTAATAGGAATATACGTACTTTTTCTCACTAATGTTTTTGGTGCCTCAATCCTAATATTGTCCTTAAATTGTATGGCCAATTGGAGTCTACGACAATATAATTTTACTTCTTTGATGGTATCTACCAAATTAAACCTAGCAGAGGGAATAAACTTCATTCCTTTACTAAACAAGTTGAAAAAATCCTGAGAAATGTACATATTGGTAAAATTGTACACTTTAAAACCTTTGTATGAAAAAATAAAAACTTTGTTTGCCTTTCCAACCACTTCCATAGGTGAAAACAGTGTAGAAAAATTGTCTACCCTACCTACAGATGTTGAAAGGGTGGGTAATGTGTGTGAAGTGGGTGAAGAAATTCCTGGGATGTCTTTCTCAAAGGATATTACTTTTAAGTTCTCTCTCTCCTTTGACGATGTATGGGAGCCTTTTAAGTTCTCTCTCTCCTTTGACGATGTATGGGAGCCTGATGGAACCTTCCCCCCTGAAAATTTTCATCTTCTCCTGTTCTTTTATATCTTCCCCTTTCCCATCCTGTTTTTGGTTCGTTTGTTCTAAATCTATCCTGGGTGGGGTGAGGCCAAATATATACCCTTTCCGTTCTATATGCCTTCAAATCCCTTTCCAGTTTATCAAGTTTCCTATTATAAATATCAAATGCCTTGGTTTTAGCCACTCTAAACTGTTTTTCAAACAAATCCTGCCAAGAATCAAAATCTGGGTCCTGAGTTATTTCCTCACACAACTGTTCAATATCCATGACTAATCCACCTATTTTTTCGTCATTGAATTTCATAAAAAGTTTAATGAATTCAAACCCAAAATTGTCAAATATATTGTTAAATTCACACATCACTGCTCCACTGTAAGGAATTCCCAGTGGTAGTTTAAAGAATCTCAAACCTCTAGGCACAATTTTAAGTAATAAACATTTTTCCAAATAGCCATTGTCAATTTTAGCCCCTTTAATCTGTACTAATTTTTTACCCAATAAATATATTTTGGTTTTTATGGACTCATTATAATGTTTCACATCTTTATAATCACATTTATTTCTACATCTAATATCAGTACTATTACTAAAATCATATTCATCACACATAAAATCTTTCACAACATCAGTATTGTAAGGTCCAACATATTTATTTTTATTTTTGTTGTTACCATTGCTGATATAACCGTTAGGTAATATATTGCTCTTGCTGTTTTTTGTTTTTATCCTAACAGAAGGGCTACTATTATGATCATTAATAACAGTACCTTGATCTTGAACGCCCCTTCTGTTAACCATGGATGAATACGTTTTCATCTTTTCTTTTTGTTTGGGCTTGGCGCCCATACGTAATGTGTCCTCCCTAGAGTGGAAGAAACTAAAGTCAAATGTGAAATCACCTTCATCCAAAAGATGAAAATCAGCGTCTTTGTTGTCCACAGTTAAGCATACTTGCGGCGTATTTGTAATGTTTTTAAATGCTTGTCCGTTCGGTATACTGTTAAAGCTATCCCCTCCCTCCACACCCGGTGGAGTCAAAATGAGAGAAATAGCTGGTGAAATAGTAGTCGGATGGATGTCCGAACCCTTAGACATTGGCAATGCTTCCACATCCTCGACCGCTGGTCTGGTGAGTGAGGAAACCAGCTGCAACAGTTTGCTGACATCTTCCTGTAGCGACGTGACCTCTGCACGCAATTCCTGGAATTCCGTTCTGCTCAATGAAGCACTCAGGGAGCCCGACTCGGCCATGTAGTCAACTCGATAACAGCAATACAGGAACAACCTACTCCACAGTTAACCGACCGGACCCTCAAAGGCTCGAACAAAACGTGTAGAAGGTACCAAACAGCCTCGTACCACAATTATTCACTAAGTGACACCAAAACACCTCACAGCAATGCCGATGTTGTCCCAGTTGTCCCAGTTACACCAAACACTCCAAACTCAGCCGATAAAATAAAACTGCTTTAATAACACAATCACCAAAAATTGCAATCCATGGGTTTAGCGCTTTCATCTACTATCGGTAGACTTCATCAGAACCAATGAAAACCATTTACCACAATCCTTTTAAAGCAATTTTGGCGCCAAAAAATGCATAAAAATATAAATTAATACAAAACTAATATAAATATAAATATTAATAACACTCTGTATGTCAAAACAATATGTATAGCAATATATATAAAATGAAATTGTCTATCTAAACACATATTTCCCTAAATACTCATCTATTTCATGTTAGATTACAATTGTAGTATATATGAATATCAACTGAATGTTGATATATTACATTAAGAAATGCAGATTTTAAGTAAGGACATATATATTAATCACGATATGAACATCTTTCAAAAATGTCAAAAGGAAACAAAACTATCTTAAGTAAACCATCTCCTAAGGGAACTTTTGTTGTGGGGATTCTATACAGGTTAATTATAACAGACTAAACAGTAAACTCTAAAGTGCTACCCCACCACTAACACACATGAATGCTTTACTTTGGAAATCATGAATTAGTAGTAAGATAGCATGCCTTTTATATCCCAAATTAATATATAATGAAGTTAACTGCACCCCGGTTATAGTAAACATATGGCATGAAAGAAGAAGAAGAAAAAAAATATATATATATATATACATATACACACATATGTACATACAAACATACATACACACGCATACACACACACACACACACACACACACATATATATATATATATATATATATATATTTATTTATATACAAATATATATATATATATATATATATATATATATATATATATATATATATATATATATATATATATATATATATATATATATATATATATATATATATATTTATATATTTATATATATATATATATATATATATATATATATATATTTATTCACATATACACACATATGTACATACAAACACACATATACACACACACACACACACATATATATTTATACAGACACACATATATATATATATATATATATATATATATATTTATTTACATATACACACATATTTACATACAAACACACATATACACACACACACACACATATATATATTTATACACACATATATCTATATATATATATATATATATATATATATATATATATATATACATACACATACATACATGTATACATACATAGATATATGCCTATGCAAAATAAAGACCTTTGTTTTGTATATGTATTCCAATAAAATATTATGTAAAACAAAGGCACTTTACCTTTGCTTTGAGTATATATTCCAATAAAACATTAAGTAAAGAGTTCTACAATAAAGTATTTAGAATTATTTGATAACAATCCTATTTGTCTTTTAATTTTTTATTTGCACTTTCTTTGACAGTCCAAGTGTTCTTAGTTGCATGTCTTTTCAGACTCTGTGTAGACCATTCCATGTCCTCTATATCAGTTAGTATTTTTTTCTTGTGATTAAAGTCCAAAGCCTCTGACAAAGAGCTAAAGATCTTCTCACCTTCAGGTAAAAATATTTTTATCCTGGAGGGAAAGAGAACTTGTGCTTTGATGTTAACTTTTTTAAGTGATTTTATCAAGGGAACACATTTTTTCCTTCTAGATATGACAGAAGCATAGTCATTGTCAAAACGAACAAGTTTGTCCTTTATCTTGATGGAAGAATTATTCCACACAGACTTCAGAACCAAATCCTTATCTTGGGAGGGCAAAAATCTAACAATGATAGATCTAGGGTTAGGAGAAACTGTTGTTGAAGCAGGTTTTGTTAGAGACCGGTGAGCCCTCTCTATGCCGAAGGAAAGAGCTTCAGGAAGATTTAGTGCTGTTGGAAGCCAGTTATTAAGAAAGTGTATCATATCAGTTCCCTCTTCCTTTTCTGGTACTCCATAGATTCTAATGTTGTTTCTCCATGGCCTACTTTTTAGGTCTTCCAGCTCTTCTGTTAGTTTTGTATTCTGTTTCAAAAGAAACTCATTTTGACTTTCACATTTCATCAATCTGCCATCCATATCTGTTACAGATTCCTCGATAGAAGCAGTTTGTTCAGAATGCTTTTTAACCAGTTCACTAAGAATGTCCAGCTGCTTACTACAGTCTTGTTTAATAGTGTCTATTTTATTCTCTAGTTTGTCTATTTTATAGATAGTTCTTCAATAGTAGTTATTAATGTCTGCAGCTCCTTCTTTACCACACTGTACTGATGAGAGTTCTTTGAGTTACTCCTACTTGGATTTCTTGAGGAAAAACTTCTTGACAGGAAAAAATAATAAAAACTTAAGTTTTAGTACTAATTTTTGAAAAATAACAAAGGACCTATATTCACAAATCCGCCAATATAATTTTGGATTAGTATTTCCAAAAATTAGATTAAATTTCCTGTCAGAATAAAAATGTTATAAGCAGAGCTAATGTTCAGTGCTGCTAGCAGTCGGGCATCTTGGCCATGCCCCAGTCGATGTAAGGTTTTCTAATAAGCTGAGCAGTTTCAGAAAATGGACAACTATCTATTTCGCTGCACTGATGAGACCATAAAAAGGTAAAAAAAGTCATGTCATGTCTACATCTAGTAGAGTCTGGATTTATTGGCCTGAATGCCTCTATAAAGACTTATAACAATTAGAAAGTTAGTAGGCATTCAGAAGCAGTGTAGCTGAAATACTTGTATGCTGTTAAAGGAACATTTGTATTTTTCTTGGGGGGGCTTCTTTCACTGGAGGTTTAAGGTAATGTGCAGTGAAGTCTTGGGTTTGTTATGGACATTCTAGATGTTTTTTTCCTTTGAGTTTATTCACTGAGACCTTTTTGCTAGTTGTTTTGCCATTTAAATGACAAGGTGGATTAGGAAAGTGGCTTTTTGTTTAGTGAGTCATTTCCCTCAGCATAGTGATGGAGAGCTTATGCCAGGCTGATATGTACTAGTCAGGTAGTTCAGTGAATGACTGGGCATCCCAAAATAAAAAAAAATGTAATTGAAACATTGCTTGTAGTGCAATAGTACATGGAGCTGAAGAAGTAGCAGAAGCAACATGACAATGGGGTCTCCATGATATTTGTCGTCCACTGAAATCCTTCGAAAACAATTAAAAGCACTGGGTTACTTAAATGTATTGCTTGGCGGTACAGATTACTGATTTGGAACTGCATGGACACAAAATGCAGGCTGCTGAGATTCAACCTTCTTGCACATATTGACCCCTTATCATTTTAGCCTCTCAGCAACTCTCTAAAGAAGACAATTTAGGGAGACTAATCCATGCCTTAAACCTCGTGATACTCTATCAATAACTGATTTTACATTAATGGGACATTTGGAATCGTGGAAATTGAATTAGCTGTGGTTTCAGTGCCACAGACCTAAGAGATGTGCTTATCAGAATACTAGATACATTTTTGTGTATGTTTGGATTAGAGAAGGAACATATATGTTTGATGAAAGCATATTTGTGTGCTGCAGGCCTGACAAGCAGCACACTGAGATCAAGGAGTTAATTGTTATGAATGACAACAGGCACAATAATGTGCCCAGATCTCATTCATATTGTTTGATTTGGAAGCTGAAAGGTAGCAATGCCATTTTAGACAATTGCCCTTGGAATGTGTATACAAAGCCTTTGAGGAGGTTATTAATCAAAGTATTTTTATGTATGTATGCTTGGGGCAGGTATAACCCTTTAAAGCAGACTGCATTACAGGTTCCTGCTTGGAAACATACTTTCTTCAATTTTCCCAGATTTGTGGTTCATATTCTGATGCAGTTTGCTTCTGCCATTAGTGTGTGGATAAAGTTATTCTTATCCACACATGACAGAGCCACAATTATTCTCAGCATCTTTTTGGATATGCAGTTTGTGGCGACGGTTATCCCACTCCACAAAGGGGGAGCCACTGCGGACCCCGGGAACTACTGCCCCATTAGCCTAATGAGCCTGGTCTGCAAGGCCATGGAACGTATCATCATGAAACTTATAAACAAAGACATTGGTAATCTCCAAACTCTGGACCCCACCCAGTTCGGGTTTGTAAAAAGCAGATCATGTCTCCTAAACCTGATTGACTTCTTTGAAGCAGTCATCAAAGCTGTAGACGAGGGTAATGTGGTTCACACAGCCTATCTAGATCTCACCAAGGCTTCTGACACCATCCCCCACTCTGGATTTTTAGATAAACTTACTAAACTAGGTATAAACCCCTATGTCACAAGATGGGTTGCCAACTGGCTCACTGACAGAACCCATCAGGTAGCAGACTCCAAATCCGACTTCAGACCAGTGACAAGTGGAGTACCACAGGGTTCAGTCCTGGGTCCTCTCCTGTTTGGTATCTACTTTTCTGAAGTACAGGCTAACACAGAAGGTCTTTTCCTAACGAAGTTCACAGATGACTGCAAACTAGGAGCCATAATTGAAACTCCTAACGATGTGGACATCCTACAAAAGGGTCTCACTGAGACAGATGCCTGGTGTCAAAGCCATGACCTCAAGCTCAATGCCAAAAAGTGCATTTTCATCCCCTTTGGTAAAAACTCTGTACCCATGAGCTACCACATATGTGGTAGTATACTTAACACCAAAAGTGTGATAAGAGACCTTGGGACACAAGTGGACAGTAGCCTCTCCTTTGATAATCACATCACCACAGTAGTCAGGAAATCCTTCTACGTGGCACACCTCATCACAAAAGGTTTCTCATCCAGGAAAAAAAGAGGTAATTGTTCCCCTCTACTCGTGACTCATTAGACCCATTATAGAGTACAATGCCTCTTTTGGTATGTACCTCGCAAGACATCTATAATAACTGGAATGGCTGCAGAAATACCTCACAAAGAGGATTACTGGCCTCAAACAGATGCCCTACACAGACCATCTTAAAAAACTCCAGCTTTAATCCATCGCATATCGCCTACTCAGAGGCGATCTCTGCCTAACATACAAAGCTATGTCAAACCCAGAGCTGTTGGACATGCTCCACATAAAGAAATCCCAATCTCTCTGAGCTACATGCTCTAGGGACCTAAACCTTGTCACCCCAATAAACAGAACATGATGGAGGAATAGATTCCTGTCCCAGAGACTTCCCATACTCTGGAACAAACTACCTATCTATATTAAACAAAGCTCCTTATTAGCACTCTTCAAGAAAAATCTTGATGACTGGATGGGAGATAGGAAATTCACCCTGGGGATCATCTCTGTGGCTCTGCTCGGCAGGGGCACAGGAAGATAATTTTCTAGGGTGGCAAAAGCCAGGGTACCTTTTTGGCTAGGCTTGTATAGGCCCTAGGGCTGATAGACTAGTACCTACCTATGAACCTATGACTTACTACCATTGGAAGACTCTGGAGCACATCTTAAAATACAGAGCTATTAAACTTAAATGTCTGCTTTTTGACACTGAAAAATTATTTTTGATGACTAATATTAACAACTTTCACCACATCCTTTTATTATATACCTTTATCGTCAGTACACTGTTTGGCATGATCAGCCAATGCTTACAATTTTACAGAGTTTGGATTCAGTATAAATACGGTGGCCAGTCGGACTCATGAATTCATCTGTCCAGCAGAAATGCTATTTTCCTCCAAATCCCAGCTGGAAATGTGAATACTTTAAAATCAACATATGAAGAAAGCACAAAACACGAATTCCTGATAGATGGTAAAAACAAATGAAATAAGAATACTAGAAAAACTACTAGTGCAACTCAGTGAGCTAGAGAAGGATTAAAGCACTAGCAATTTCTGAAAGCAGTAGATGTAGCCATATTAATATCATTGGAAAACTACAGAAATGTCACTCTCATAGCTGGAGCTATGCAAGAACTAAGATTTGTCATCTTCTGTCACCTCATCTTGCAAATAGCACCCCCCCCCCAAGTATTATCACTAAAATGCTAACATTTGTTCTACCCAAGTGCCAAATGTTTTGCTTCTCTCAGTGACAAATGACTGCTGCAGTTTTGTTTTCACTTGGGAAGACACAGTGGTGCATGCACAACTTTTATATGACTTTGTGAAAAAAAAAATTATTTTAATTGTATAATAGGAATAATATCTCATGGGAGTTGAAGTTATGGTTTTGATTTTCTACCATCTAGCCTAAGCATTTGATGCCTCAGGGTCATGGTTTTGATTTGCTCTATCATATGCTGTTCATTTGATCCCTCAGGATTTACCCTTAAATCCATCATTTTCAAATAATTTCATTTATGTATGCATATCGCATACTTGCCATATTCTTCATATGACTTTTTATGCTAGACTGAAGCAAGGTTGGTAGTCTTTGACATTATGTTAACATTACTTTGTACATTGGGTTGACTTCCTGTCCTTTATTTTTGTGCAGGGGTGCGGTTGCTTCTTCTTGCTTCTAATAGTACTTTTCCTCTGCTTTCTAGTGCCACATTGCCTGCATTTTTAGATGTTTACTTAGAGGGATTTGTTGTTTTAATAAAATGTAATAACTCTTTGCCACCACATTGTGTTTAGGCTCCCCATTGTCTCATACCTTCTTCATGTCCAGGCTGAGGTACATCAGTCTGATAGCTTAGCTACTTAACAAGCCACACCCCCAGACTTCCTGGCTCCAGGTAACAGACTATACCTGTGGGGAATGTAACCAACAACCGTTAATAAAATACTTATGAGTGTAGTGCTAGGTGCATTTTTGCCAGACTATCAAGTTCTACATCAGGGGGTGGTCACTTGGTCCGTGGAACTGATGAATTTTTACAATGAACACATTTTCATACATGCTTTTTACAGAGAGAGTGTGTGTGTGTGTGTGTGTGTGTGAGTGTGTGAGAGATGCAAATGTATACTGCGTAATGTACTGTGCCACCAACAGCCAATAAGTGCTTATTCATGCCATGTTTAACTCCGCCATTGCTTTATCACTCTCTTTCATCTCTCTCCTCATAAACCAGAAAACAGTGAGTGTGTTGCCTTGATCCATCCATCATGATCCTTCAGTGTTCTATGCTGCTTTCAGACCTTGGTTCATACATCCTACGGGACATTTGAAATCTGCACCAGTGAACCAGCTTGACCTAGAACATAGATTGGCTAGTATAGCACCTTTCTTACTTATAGTGAGTGGAAAATCACAATTTCTCTCCAAAATCTGGGAGAGAATAGGCTTGACATCAGGAAGGTGCTTACTAAACTTTTGTGAAACACTGCTCACCACTGTTAGAAGAGTGATAGGAGTGCAATCAATGCTCAAACCTCTTAAACACGTCATTTAGCCTTCATAAAAAAGACTGAATGAAGAGTTTAACAGCTTTTAAAGCTGTTTCTACTTCCCTCCACTCTTCTATTTTGGCCACTTTCCATGGCAGCGGTAAGTGTGTTACAGCTTTCAGAGCTGCAAAAACATGTAGCTGTCCTATACCTGTTTCTCTAATTATTCTAACGCACAAAAGGCACCAAGCACTGCAAAAATTATGATCAAATCTCTCTGTTTATAATCCATGTTCTCAACACAGATGTCAAGATTAACCTGCCAAGCTTAGCTCTTCAAGTGAATTTCCTGGTTTGCATATTTCAGACACGTAATAAGCTGGTTAGGATTAGTGACCCAGTCATACTGCTCTGCATTGTTTATTTTTTTATTAGTATCTCTAAAGTGTATACTTTCTCTGAATTTGTGTTTTCCATACTTAATGCGTTGTGCTTGTCATTATTTCTGAGCGTCCATTCTTTAGAACAGTCTTCCACACTTTTTTTAATGAAGATTTTGAAAAATGTAAAAAAAATTTATACATTTTCTAAAAGACAATAATAACTACATACATTAAATACAAAGCATGCCTGATAGAAATTAAAAATAAAAAAGTTAAATGAAAGTCTGGAAGTACAGAACAAATAGTGACATTAATAAGAACGATTAAATTAAAATCGTTTAAAAAGCAGCTTTAAAAAATTCAATTAACAAAGGCATTAGTATTTAGAAACTTGGCAGTCAGAGAGAACTTTGAGTCATCAATTCTTCGTAAGTGGTTTAGAGTATATCCTATTCTTGATAGAAATCTCTTTCTGACAAACAGTGTACTTTTTATGACTGCTCATTTTTATAATTTTTTGGGAAAAGATAGTTAACTTTTTTCAGGCACTATTGTCCAATAATTTTGTACTAAATAAAATATTAATTCTGTACCGTAATCCTGAGAACGTTCAGATTAATAACGAAAAGATTTTATCTCTTATGGAATATCATGGCTGTGGCTAGGAAAAACATAACTAAAAGATGGAAGAACTCTTCACCTCTGAAATATGAAGAATTCTTATCCACACTATGAGAAGTAGACATTCCATTTCCTTCATAGTCATTCCACTATACTATACACAGTAACATTTTTAGAGGATTTTATTTTTAAATTATCACTGTTATATTAATTATTTGTTAAATAAGTAGAACTCACACAAAGAAAGCATTGACTTCAACAATTGACTTAGTTTCTGATGTTTTTCCAAGGGGATCCAGTATCTGTCTGTCTGGGATGACATGGTTGACAGGCCTCTTTGCTTTGCCAGAGATGGCCAACACCTGTCATCCTTGGGGTTCTGGATCTTGGCCAAGGCTCTTGCCTTCCCCATTGTGCCTTTTTTAGGCTATGTCACAGGCAAATCTTCCAACATGCAAGATCTGTCAAAAAGCAAATTGAAGGTCATGCTGCTCAATGCTAGAATCCTTAATCTTAAAATGCATTCACTGGAGGCTCTCCTCACACTGGAAGATGTCGATGTCTGTGCAGTCACAGAAACTTGGTTCAGGGCTGCGGAGGGCACCCCTCCCTTACCAGGTTATACTTCATTCCATACTTTCTGACCCCAGAATGAGGTTGGAAAGACTAAGGGTGGTGGAGTCTCTATCTTTATTAAAGACAGGCAAGCTTCCAGTCTGGTTTACCAGCATGATGCACTGGAATTAATCCAGGTGCAACTGACAGTTGGCAAGACACCCATCTAAGTTATAGCTAGCTATAGACCCCCCCTTCCATGTCTCAGGGCATCCACTCCTACTGGACCTACCTGACTCCATCAAGGTACCCCCTAACACCAGGATCCTTGATGACTTCAACTACCCCACCATAGACTGGGTGAACTATTCCTGCACTAATGCACTCACCAAATGATTCCTTGACTTCATCAACTCTAATGCACTAGACCAGCTGGTCTCTTCCCCCACAAGGGGAGATAACATACTGGACCTGGTTCTCACCAATCTGGGTGACCACTGCACCACTCCCATAGTATGTTCTTCCCTGGTGAGATCAGATTATCAGTCTGCCTCATTCAAAGTTTCTATCCCACCCACTCCCTCCCCAGCCGTAACCAGGCTAAAAAACTTCACAAAAGCTGACTACACCCTCCTAAGGGAGGGTATCAGCAGCTTCACACCACCACCCTCCTCAGAGGATGCAGACAACTATGGTGAACAGTACACCAGTGCAGTATACAAGCACCTGTACAAGTGCATAGACTCAGCCATACCCAACAGAACTAAAACCTGCTCCTCAAGGAAACACAAACCTGTCTGGTGGACATCCTCTACCAACAGGCTTTACAACAAAAGGAAGAAACTGTTGTCCATGGGTGAAAAGGAATAAATTCCAAATTGGAAAATCTCCCTCCTCTGCCGCAACAAGCAAATTAGATCACAATTATGAGTTGAAACTAGCCTCCCAAACAAAGGGAAACCACAAGTCCTTCTTCAGTTATGTTAGGAACCTCCATGGCAAAGCCCAAGTTTGTTTCGAATTAGTACTTAATGGTACCACTTACAGTGATCTTGCTGACTCCACCAACCTGCAAGCTGATAGGTTCAGCACAAATTTCACCCCCTTATTGCCCCTCAAAGGCCAAGTCGACATCCCCGATACTTGTCCCACACCTCACATCTCCATAGATAAAGTGTTAAAGGCCCTATCCAAGACAAAGAACACAGCTTCCATGGTGCATGATAATATCCTAGGCTGTATTCTACACCATCTCCAGCAAGAACTAGCTTCACCACTGAGCACCCTGTTCAACCACAGCCTAATTACAGGCTTCATTCCAGCAGAGTGGAGAACCACCATCGTCATCTCCTTGCACAAAGGTGGTGCATTCGCTTGACAAGTCTGATCTGTAAAACCAAGAAGCGTATTATTATGGACCTCATAAACAAGGACATAGGCAATCTCCAAACACTCGACCCCACCCAATTTGGATTTGTCAGGGGCAGATCTTGCCTATTGAACCTAGCTGACTTCTTTGAAACTGTCACCAAGGCCCTGGATGAGGGAACGTCAGTACATACAGCTTACCTTGACCTGACACAATCCCCCACTCGCGGGCATCATTGAAAAGCTAACACAGCTTGGTGTTAATCCCTGTCTAATCAGGTGGGTGGCCAACTGGCTCACAAATAGGACCCACAAGGTCAAAATAGGCACCACCACCTCTGACAGAAGACCTGCCATTAGTGGTGCTCCCCTGGGATCTGTCCTGGGTCCCCCTACTGTTTGGCATCTACTTCTTAGAGGTCCAGGCAAAGACTAAGGGCCTGTGGCTGACCAAGTTTGCAGATGACTGTAAGTAGGGGGCTGTCATTGACTCCCCAAATGACATTAACATTCTGAAAGAGGGTCTCTCAGCTACAAATAACTGGTGCCAAAGTCATGGCCTTAAGTTAAATGCAAAAAAAAAATGCATTATCATGCTATTCATCAAAAACACAGCCACTACTGTTTACCACATCAATGGAAACCCCCTAAGCACACAACCCGTCGTGAAAGACCTGGGTACTCAGGTTGACAACAATCTAACATTCAACCATCATGTGGTGACAGTGGTCAGAAAAGCCTTTTACTTGGCTCATCTCATAAGTAAAGGGATTGCATAAAGAAAGAAGGCAGTTATTACCTCTCTCTATGCCTCCCTCATTAGACCTATAATTGATTATAATGCCCCGTTTGGTATGTACCTCTCCAAACGCCTGCACCACCTAGAAAGGCCACAGAATTACCTCACAAATGCATGACCTACAACACCTGTCCTATGTGGACAGGCTCAAATCACTTTCACTTTACTCTGTATCATACAGATTGCTCAGAAGTTATCTGTGTCTCACCTACAAGGCAATATTGGACCCTGCCCTACTAGAGATGCTCCATACATGTAAGTCTAACTTCTTGAGAATTACTCGCTTAATAGGACTAAATCTAATATGCGACATCAACAAAACTTCCTGGAGAGACAGAATAGAATTCTTATACATGTCAAACAGAGTACCTCGCTGACCATCTTCAGGAGCAACCTTGATGAGTGTATGAGAAACCAGAAATTTATCCCAGGGGTTCCACCTTTGTCCCTCACAGGGGCAACAAGTGCTGACTGAGGTTTCTTTTCTGGGGATAAACTCTTGGCTAGGCTTGTAAGGGCCCAAGGGGCATTAGCCTAGTAACGTCCTATGATCCTATGAAATGTTGCGTACACTTGTGTCATTAAAACCAAATACAAACAAGGTATCAATCACACCTGTCAACTGTACAGATTTTTGCAGAATGTCCAGATTTTTGCCTCATATTTTTCGTCTGTTTTGCATAAAATTGTAGTTTTCTGGCAAATCACTGGCAGATCATTAAGGAATAAAGTTCGAAAGTAATGACAGAAATTTGAGTTTCAGACTTCATGCCCTTTAGAAAATTTGTTATGCAAATCCTGTTATTCTATTAACTTTCTAAGTCTGTAAGAGTATTATTTAAAATTGTCCCTATTTTTGGAGCTTTGTCCCCCCCATTATTTAGGCCATTGTCCAGATCTCTTGCACTAAGAGGTTGAGAGGTATGGTATCAACAGATGACTGTCACAGCACACTGTCCAAGATTATGTAAGACTCCAATAAAATAGCTTCTTGCATAAATTTCAAGGACATGACTGTAATCCTTAAAACATTAGAACAACAAGTGGTGAGTACAGGGGTGGACAGCACAGGAGAATGATACTCCCTCCCCATTAAAATACTTTAATGGAGTAGCACTGAGTTTCAAATTCATTTTTACTTTTAGTTTCAGTTTACTTTTTAGACTTTTGGGGCATATAGTTTTGGGTCTTTCACTTCAGACAGGGAATCAAATAAAGTTATTGCCAGTAAAGACCCATTGTACAGTTAGTCAATGAAATGTAACTTTACATAATGATTCTAAAGCCCTGGCATGACAAAGGTAACATTGGGTGTGGCATAAGTTGCATAGTAAAGGATGTGAGAGATTGTTGAGGTCAGATAGTGCATGTTAACACAGATCTATCACATCTGTTGAAAGGTTTCCGATCAAAATAAAGAATGAAGGTTCAGCAGCAATGGGATGTCGAATGACAGTTGGCTGAATCCCGTATTGCTGACCTTCATGTTTGCGAGTGTCTGGTGTAGCGAATTAAACTGTGCATTTGCTGATATGTGGTCAATGTTATAAATTTAGATCATGGTACAGTGTGTATTGGGAAATTTATCCTTTCCCTCACTGTAGTGCAATCTCGGAGTTGGCCCCCTGCAAAACGTGAATTTCAGTGTTATGCAGTATGTCCATACTGCTGAAAAACAGGACTTACCTTACTGTTGTAAAAGGTGCAGTGGAAATAGGACGTTGAGTAATGCCGAATTCGAATATGTGGCATGACATTTGGCATACTGACCTACTTCCTCTGCCGTTGTCGGTGTTTTGAGTCGCTCACATGAACAGATTATGTTGTGCCTTTCACGATTATGATAGTAAACCCTGTCGAAAACCTGTTTCTTCAACACTGAGTCTGTCAAAAGCAAAATGATCCTGTTTGAGACCTGACGTTTGTTTGTAGTATATTAGACCCTTATACCCCTTCCAGTATGGGAGCCTTTTGTCCCCTGTACTCTGAGACTTTTTATAATCAGCTCACTCCAAGATTTTTGCATCTCAGAAAAATGGGGAATTGCTGAATGCTGTGATCTCATTCAATGAATGCACATTTCAGCCAAGTACTTAAATCACCCTAGTCCAGAGTTTGGGGTCATTAATTGATATTTCATTATTCCTTCAATTAAGTTTATGTGAACTTCTAACAAACTTCATTCTATATGGGTCTATATCACTTTGTTGAATGGCTATTCAGAGAATAGACATTCACTGAACACCTATTTAGCAAAGCCACTCTTCATCAAATGGCAAATTGTAAGTAGAGCGAACAAGCGGTTGGCCAACCAAGTTACCGCAAAAAAAAAAAAAAAAAAAAAAACAATAAAATTTAAAACCTGCCAAGGTAGAGGGCTACACCCCCCACCCCCCCCAACTAAATATACCAACTCTGAGATCACACTACAGTAGGGAAAAGGGCAAATTCCAGATGGTCACCAATCTAGTTAAAATTTGCCATTTGATGAAGAGCAGCTTCCCTAAATAGGTGTTTGACAAAGGACTATTTGGTGAATAGCCATTCGATGAAATAATATATACCCATTTAATACAGCTAGGCTGATTACTTCAGATCCATTCAATTTCCACTTACAAACTGTGCTGTTCTAAACAAATCACTTAACCAGACAGCATTCACAGTTTTCCTTAGAAAAAGGCATTTGCACCCAGTTGGCTAACCTCATCAGCAAATGAAAAAAATGAGTATGGACTTTAACAGCTAGATAGGGAAAAAGGTACATTTTTTACAAAGGAAAATTTCTTATAAGCAAGTGTAGCATTGTGCAACGGACAGCATAATGTTACTGTTGTGAGTTCGTCAGGTTAGATGAAAGTGAGGATAAATATCAGACGTCTTTTCATTTCTTGAGGACCTTTCTTCTTCTTATAGTAGTAAGTCAGCAACCTAGCAACATGGCAAAATGAGACAGTATAGTTGAGAAAATATTATCAGTACACTAGAAGGACCTTGAAGATTAGTGACATGGGAGCAGACCATTCTGGCTAGGGCTCTGGTCTGTTATTATTTTTGGTATGAAGGCAGAATGAATCTCATGACTTTATATGACCATGTTTTTTTTTAAACAATTTTATTGATTTTGATTATAACAAAATATGACCATGTTTGATGTCTAGTGATGATAGTGAGAGAGGTTGATATTATTATGAGAAAACTGTGTTCTATTAGAGGAGACACACTTGCCTACTTAAAGCCAGCCTACGGTGGAGAGCAGATCTACAATGGATGCACTGTTTCATTGGACAGGATTTTCTCATTATTTGTTTAATAAGAAAGGAAATGGCAAGAAAGGGTTAAGCCACGATGTTTTTCTTTCGGCCCTTCTTTAAGACTGTTGAAAAAGGCCAGTCTAAGTACATTACTCTCTGACATCTAGGTAGGAACCTTCATTCTTAGAGAATAAAAAAAAATGCTCTTAGCCTTTGCTTCCTGTCTTTCATGCAGTCTGATGCTTAGAGAAAAAGTGTCATTTCATAACCATCTCCTACAGAATGGCCAACTTGGCCATTATCTTATTGTGTCAGACTGCGTCAGATGACTTGGTAAATTCTAAAATAAACCACTTCTGTATTGTCTCTGAAAGTTACTACTCTGGTCACCCAGACAAAGCACTCTGTTAAATTAATCTGACATGATGAACTACCACCTGTGAATCTATGTTGTCGAATGTGCTATGCCAGACTTGCTGACACATACTTAGTACTTCTTTCTGTCAAAACAACTTTATTTTTTTCCTATTACTAATACAAGGCAATAACCAGACAACTTAAATAAATCTTAACATGCTTTCCAAGAACCCATAAATAGTAGGTTATGACAGAAGAAACCCAATCATAATTGTATTTAGAGAATGGGTGACCTGCACATTGCCACTCTGAGTGGAGAATGAACATTCTGTAGCATAGTCTTAATGTAAAGGTAATGCCCACTGAAAAAGGAATCTGCCACTTCACAGCACCATATTAAATTGCCATGAAACTTGGACATTAAAAAAACAAACAGCTACCATTTTTTGCTCTCACTAAACATCACTTAGCTGTGTAGTGGTCCTAAAATCAAAAGAATAACTTACTAAAAAAGAAAATAGTGTATGTGTGTGAGTGTGTACTTGCATGTATGCGTGAGAGCATAGAGTGACTGATAGCGATAGACATAGACAAGAGAGAGCGCTGATGCTGTTTGTGACAGGCAGCCCATTAGTATGGATTTATGCATGAAGCAGAAAATCACAGATGCTAAGGGTAAAGGAGGGGAGGGAGTGAAGAGTTGTAATGCCTTTTTTTTTTTTTTTTCATTCATTTGCTAAGTCAAGTTGTTTTGCCAAAACACAGTGGCTGTTAAGTAGTGTGTGTACACACATGTACATCATGTATGTGTGTGCCTTTCTGTCTGAGTTTCTGAATCTGCGTTTATGTGTTTTTCTATGTATCTGTGTGTGTGTGTGTGTGTGTGTGTGTGTGTGTGTGTGTGTGTGTGTGTGTGTGTGTGTGTGTCTATCTGTCTGTGTCTGTGTGTGTAGACAATAAATAATTGCATAACATATATTTGGATGTAAATACTTCATCCAAAAACAATTACAGATAATACAAGTTTGGAACACTCGGAGGAACTATTTTACATCAAAAATATTAAAAAGTGTTACTTATTAATTAAAAGAATCAGATCAAGCTAACATTTAGCTCATTCCCTTAGTAGAATAATGCTCTCCAGGGTGTCTGCAATTGTATAAATATCACCCTTTCAGGGGTGTAGTGGCCCACTGCCTGTGGCATCTGGCTTTATTTACAAAATAACACACACCCTGCCAGGCATTATTACTTGTGTAGAACTTAGCTGCTCCCATGTGTTATGAACTACACAGAAAAAAGTGAAGGATCACAAAGTGTTTTCATACTTTTAAAACAATAGCAAACTTAGTGCTGCCAGCAGCTTTAAAAGCTGTTAGATGCGTCACTCGGTCATACTTTTGTTGTCTTTATGTAGCATTATAAATTATGTAATGGCTTTTAAAGCACTTACAACTTTTCAAAAATGTACTCTGGTTACTGGTGTGTGCCCTTTAGCTTGAGACTGCAGCACTGCAGCTCTGACAAATGTCTACACAGAAAATTATAATTTTATCTCTGACATAATACATCTGTTACATGTTTAACAGAAAGATGTCAATAGGTTCTTAGGTGTGTACTAGGCTAATAGCCCTGGGGCCTTTACAAGCCTAGCCCATAGAAGTGCCCTGGCATCATGCCACCCAATGTTAGTTCCCAGTGCCTTTATCAAGTAGAGCCACTGGAGTGATCCCTGGGGTGAATTTACTATTTCCCATCCACTCATCATTTGCTCATGAGTTGAACTGTGACACACATAACATAGTACATTATTATGGGTTCCTAAGTTCCTAGAACGTTACTAGGCTAATGACACTAGGGCCTTTACAAGCCTAGCCATGTATAAAACCCATGTACTCTAATTAACCATACATAGATGGCTGTTGTTAATAGAATGATTCTATAATCAGCACAGACTACCCCTGTCCATGTGATACATAGGTGCCGCTCCCAGGGTGAATTTATGGTCACCCATCCAATTGTCGTGGTTGCACTTATATAGTGGGATCTTATACCTGAGGCATGGCAATCTCTGGGAGATGTGTTTAGGCACCTAGCCAGCATGACATTTCCCTGTGATACATTTGGCTGGGGACACATGGCTCAAATAAAATTCGGCTGCAGAGAAATACGGCTGTTGTGAATTCCCTGTGGGCAAACAGAAGAATTCAGAGCCATGTCCACAACTTCAATAACCAAATACACAGGGGAAAAAATAATGTCCATGGCAGCAAAGCAACATGAGACAGCAGACAGTATGGCAGGCATCAGCAGCAGACTGGCAGGTGGGCATGTCAGTGTTAGTAAAAATGCAGTGCACAGTTGGCAACACCTTTATAAGTGGTGTGTGTGGACCACTAGCCCTTTCACAGTATCTAGGGAACAGAACAGTACCTAAAATGTATACTGGAGCCTAAATGTGACTACGGGAGCATGCAGGTTATTCTCCATGCTGTAGCACACTTCTACATGTTGCAGTTACATAAGGATGTGCTGTACACTGAGGAAAGCACTCATTAATTCTTCTGCCGCCATGCACTTAGTTATTAAAGCTGTGTGCAAGGTAGTTTGTGCTTCTCTTTGCCCCCAGGAAATTCACAAAAAGCCATATTTCTCTGCATCTGAATGTCATTTCAGCCATGTGTCCCCAACCAAATATACCATATGGAAATGCCATGCTAGCTAGGTGCCTGAACCCCTGGGAAATATATCTGTCTCTCCAACATGTTTTGTTAATGTCACAGACTAGGTTGAGATCCCTGGAGTGAGTGATTCTTGTCCCATTTGATTTGAAGATGTGCAGCATTTTTATTAGGGAAAAGTCAGTGACTCCTCTGTAGGCCGGGCACACTTTGCCTCTCAGCAGCCTGTATGATACAGAGTACAGTGGCAGGGCTTTTCATCTTTTCAAGTAACTCACATTTTGGAGGCTCTGGATTCTCTTGGTTAGAAACCTCAGTTGTCTCTCCAGTTGCTGCAGGTGTCTAATGAGATACATACAGAAGGGAGCACTATACTCAATTAGTGGTCTGATAATAGTCGAGTGCAGCAGAGTTATAACCTCCTTAGTCTTGGTTGCAATGCCCTTATTTATGAGATGTGCAATGTAGAAGGCTTTCCTTACCACTATGGACAAATGGGGATCAAAGTTTAGATTGCTTTCAACCTGTGTTCCCAAGTCTTGCACCACTGGGTTTGAGCTTAGAGGGGTACTATCTATACCTTAATTAGCAGGGGCTACTTCTTTTCCAAAGGAAATAGTGAAGGGAATTTTTCCATTTTGTTTTAGTCTGTGACTTTGGCACCAATTATTTGCCAGTGTCAGCCCTTTCTGTAATATGTTTACATCATTGGGGGTCTCAAAGTTTGCACCCAGTTTGCAGTCATCTGCAAACATGGGAAGCCACAAGGCATCTACTTGTAGCTGGACCACAGAGAAATAGATTCCAAACAGTAGAGGGCCCAGCACAGATCCTTCTGGTACCCCACTGGTAACTGGTCTAGTGGTAGAGGTGGACTCCCCAACTTTGACAGTTTACATTCTGTTGGTGAGCCATTTAGCTACTCATCTAGTGACATATGGGATAATCCTCAGCTGGGACAGTTTCTCATGGCCCCTGATTGGGGGATTCTGTCAAAAGCCTTGTCTAATTCAAGATAGGTGGTATGTACTGCTTTGCCTTCATCCAGGGCTTTGGTGACATTAAAAAGTCCACCAGGTTTAAAAATCTTTCTTTGACAAAACCAAACTGGGTCTGGTGAAGAGTTTGAAGATTGCCTGTGTCCTTGTTGATAAAGTCTCTCTCTTTTGTATTTCTCCAAGCATTTTGGGTTTCTAATACAATGACAGGAATGGAACCCATTCCTAAGTCAAAGTACTATTAAAGTTCATGAAATTAGTATTGTTTCACTCTTTGATGTCAGCCAAAAGTGCTCTCCGCAGCACCCGCAATGGGCTCAGTAATGACTCCTTCTGCAGTTCATACCAAGCTAAATCCATTGGTAGCATATCGAAATAAGATTTTAGACTCTTTTTTATATGACCTGTTGCTCCTACTACTATTGGAGCTATTTGGGTATCTTTCTTGCACATTGCTCTCAGTTCTGCTTGCAGATCCTGATATTTTATAACTTTCTGTATCTCTGTACGCAGACCACTGTACTCACTGTGTGTGGTGATTTCAAAGAGCAATGCTGCTCTTGTCATCTTTTCTTGGACCACTATATCTCATTTTCTAGCATCTATCTTTTGAACTGTTGGTAATGGATGACCCCATGTGATGCAGACTTCTTCATTTTCTATGATGCTTTGTGGCTCATGTTTCCAGTGCTTTTCAGCCACTTCAAAACCGTGATGTTTGCACAGTCCCCAGTGCAACAGTCTCACCACATTATTGTGCCTTTCAGTATACAGTCCTTCTGTCATTAGTATGTCACACCCAGCAATGAGGTGTGCAACTGTTTCTAGTTCGGTTTTACAAAACCTACATTTGTCTGTTTCTCCTAAATGTTCAATGGACTTTGTAAACCAGCCTGTACGTAGTCCATTATCTTGAGCCGCCAATATTAACCTGTCATCTCCTGGTTTGAATTCCCCTCTCCTTAACCATTCCTGCATTAATTCCTGATCGACATGAGGTTCTTCCAGAAGTTTTCTATACTTGCAACTATATTTATGCATTTTCCAAATTTTTTGCCTTTTCATCTGATCCTTCACCTTATATTCTTTCTTTTGTTTTTTTGGCACATTCAGTTGCTGCATGATTTTTATCTACTTCTGATTTGATTTCCATTCCTGCCTGGCACCTATATGCTTCTGCTAGATTAAGCAGGGAAGTCATCTTAGATTTATTCTCCTCATGTTTCAAAACTTTCACTACATTTGGGTCTTGTGAGGTCAGCAGATATTTGCGTAGTCCCATGACTGCAGATCTATACATGTAATAATTTTCAAGGACACCCATCCCTCCTTTGGAATGGGGAATATATAATTTTGGTATGCACTGATTTTTATAGATTATTTGGTGAGCATGAAGCATCCTTCATGTTTTAATATATAATCTATCCAACATGTTTTGGGGCCAATTAATCACTTCAAAACTGTAAGTTAGGACAAGAAGAGCAAATTGGTTTATTGCTTGGATTTTGTTCCTAGATGTTGTTAATGCTTTTTCAGGATTAATTTAAGTATTCTAAAATATTCCTTACTTTTACTCGCATTTGTTCATGTTTTATTACTGATCCTTCATCAGTTCCCAAGTATTTGTACACTCCCTCTTACTCAAGTTCTTTTATATCACATTCTTGTCCCAAACTGATGTTTTCCTGATGCTGCAATTTTCCTGCTTTAAAGGTTGACTTTGCATATTTATCAAGGCCAAATGACATTCTAATTTCATCTGAAAAACTTTTGACAACCTGTAGCTGTGCTTTCAGTTCCTCATCTGATGAGCTATACAGTTTTAAATCATGAACAAACAGAAGATGAGAAGTCTTTATACTTTGTTGTTTTCTAGGAGCCAAATTGTAGCCATGGCCTAAGCTGTTAAGTAAACAGCATAATGGGTTAAGGGCAAGGCAGAACAACAATGGTGACAGAGAGTCACCCTGGAATATCCCCCCTTGAATTTTTATCCCTGGGATAATAATCTGTCCTTTATCATGGTTTAATTGCAAAGTGGTCTGCCATTGTTTGATGGTCACTGTAACATAGTCAATCAGTGTAGAATGTATCTTATACATTTTTAAGCAATCTTTTATCCATGAATGTGGGATACTATTAAATGCTTTTTTGTAGTCAATCCATGCCATACTTAGATTCTTCCCCTTTTACAGTTATCCAGTATGACTTTATTTAACAATAAATGATCCTTTGTTCCATATGACTTTCTTTTATTGCCCTTTTGTTCTACTGCCATAATTGAGTTTTCTCCTAAATGGCTATAAACTCTGTCAGCATTAATTCCCATGTATAATTTATACGTCTTCGGAAGGCAAGTTATTGGTCTATAATTTTTGCTGGAGCTTGCAGGTTCACTCTTAAGTAGGAGCATTGTTTTATCTGTTGTTAGCCAGACTGGTGTCTGTTCGGGTTGTGCATATAAATAGTTCTTACTTGTGGCTAGGTCTTCATGCAAAGATGTTAATACTTTTAACCAAAAGTTAGAGACTGCATCTAGGCCTGGGGTTTTCCAATTAGAGGCTTTTCTTAACTTTGTTTCAATCTCTCTGGCTGTTACTTCCTCCTATTTCATATCCTGCACCTTTAAACTTCGTATTCTTTCTTTTACTTCTATCCATTTAATATCTTTGTTATGTTCCACAGGATATTCATAGATACTTCTCCAAAATGCATCTGTTTCTTTTTTTGGCGGTCTTTCAGTTCCTTTTACCTTGTTTCCCAATTCTCTATAAAACTTTTTTTGGGTCATCACTAAATTGCCTATTTTGTACTTTTCCTTTATATTTATCTGTGTATCTTCTAAGTTTTTCCACTTGTGCTGAAATTTTTAATTTATTATTTGCAATAGTGCATGATAGATCCTGGTCTGTTCTAATACTGTGCACTGCTTTTATCACATCTATCTTTCTTAGTATTTTTGTTGATATATTCCCTCTTCTATAGTATTCTAACAGTGACACTTCTTGTCTTAATTGCTTTATATTTTTCTTTATTCGATACTTTCATGATGGTATTCGATTTCTCTCCTTCCTTTGCCTCACTACCCTGTGTTCTTGTGGTACACTTTTTTAGTTATTAATTTAGCTGAACAGTAATATATCCTGTTTACTTCTGTTATATCACATGGATCTCTATGGACAGTCCTAATTACTGTGTTTATTTGTTTTATCAAACTTCTAACTTTTGGGGTTTTATTGACCTTCTGCAGTCTGTTTCTTTCATTGATTTTAATATATCTATCTTTGTCCATTAAATCAAGCAACTCTTAGGTTCATAGGCTCATATGTAGGTACTAGGCTATCTGCCCTAGGGCATTTATAAGCCTAGCCAGAATGCGTTGGGTTTTGCCACCCTTTTAGACTAGATTCCTGAGCCTCTGTCCAGCAGGGCCATAGAAGTGATCCCAGGAGTAAATTTACGATCTCCCATCCACTCATCAAGATTTCTCTTGAAGAGGGTCAGCGAGGGGCTCTGCCTAACATGAACGGGGATTCTATTCCAGAGCAAGGGAAGCCTCTGGGATATGAAGCTATCCCTACAACACGTCCTATTTATTGTTGTGCTGAGGTTTAAATCCATGGAGCGTGTAGCTCTAATGGATTTGGCTTTCTTGAGGTGGAGCATGTCCATCAATTCCAGGTTAAACATGACCTTGTACGTCAGGCAGAGATCGCCTCTGAGTAGGTGGTAAGCAACTGAGTAGAGCTGGAGTTTCTTTAGTCGAGCAGCATAGGGCATCTGTTTGAGGCCCACGATCCTCTTGTTGAGGTACTTTTGAGGTCTCTCCAGCTGTTGCAGGTGTCGGGTAAGATACATCCCAAATGGGGCATTGTACTCAATTAAGGGCCTGATGAGCGATGAGTAGAGGGGCACAATGACCTCTCTTGATCTAGATGTGAACCCTTTTGTGATTAGGTGAGCTGTATAGAAGGGTTTTCTAACCACTTTGACAATGTGATTGTCAAAGGAGAGGGTACTATCTACTTGGGTCCCCAGATCCCTAATTACTTCTTCCGTACTTAGTGGATTACCTCCTATGTGGTTGTTTGTGGGCACTTTGTTTTTCCCAAAGGGGATGACTATGCACTTTTTGGCATTTAGCTTGAGGCCATGGTTCTGACACCAGGTACCCATCTCCGTAAGACCCTTCTGGAGGATGCTTGTGTCAGCTGGAGAGTCGATTATGGCTCCCAGCTTGCCGTTATCTGTGAACTTGATCAGCCACAGTCCACCCGTGCTTGCCTGTACCTCAGAGAAGTATATACTGAACAAGAGGGGTCCCAGGACTGAGCCCTGTGGGATGCCACTTGTAACCGGTTTAGAGTCGGACATGGCACCCACAACTCTGACCATGTGAGTTCTATCCCTGAGCCAGTTTGCAACCCATCTTGTGACACATGGGTTGATATTTAAGCTGGTAAGCTTATTTATGATGCTAGAGTGGGAAATTGTATTGAAAGCCTTTGCGAGGTCCAGGTAGGCTGTGTGGACTACCTTTCCCTCATCTATGGCTTTGGTCGCTATTTCAAAAAAGTCAACTAGGTTTAGGAGGCAAGATCTTCCTTTAACAAAGCCGAATTGGGTAGGGTCCAGTGTCTGGAGGTTCCCAATGTCTTTGTTTATGAGATCCATGATGTTGCACTCCATAGCCTTGCAGACCAGGCTAGTCAGGCTTATAGGGTGATAGTTCCCGAGATCCGTTGTGGTGCCACCTTTGTGGAGCAGGATTACTGTTGCTGTATGCCATTCTTTGGGTACACAACCTTTGGTAAGGCTGAGGTGGAACAGTGAGTTTATGTGAGGGTTTAGTTCTTTTTGGAGCTTGTGTAAGACAAAGCCTGGGATACCATCTGGTCCCATTGATGCTGTGTTTTTTACTTTGGAAAGGGCTGCGTTCACCTGTGTGTCTGTGATGTCTGGGGGATTGCATTCTTCTGGGATAGACACAGGCCCTTTTGGGCCCTTTTCTTCCAGACTAAGGGCACATCCTTTGTTTTCCACTTCCTGCAGGCATTGTATAAAAAGTTCTATAGCATCTTCCTGTGGCACCTTATCTTCAATTTTATCCTGTGCCATCCGTTGCTTTGTCTTATGGGAACTCACTGGCCTATCACTCTTCAACATTGACTGCATCAGAGTTTCTGCACTTTCCTGTTTCTTCCCTTGCTTTCTAGCTTTAAGTGAACATTTATACTGGGTTCCTGTGGAAGGTTCCTAAATATCTTGATATGGCACCTGACCAATTGCTTCCTTTTCCACTGGTTTTCCCTTAATTTGGATATCCATTGCTCTATCCTCTTGTGGTACTTTCTGCATTAAGTTTTCTACACTGAATCCTTCACTTGGCAGGTGCTCCATAACCTCAGTTACTATTTCTTTAGCTTCTCCATTACTGATCTCCTTTTCTACTTTTCCTCTTTTTCTTCTTATTTTTTGCATTGTAAGGTTTTCCATGTCTGGATTCCTTTGTCTGTATTTCTCTTGAAATATCTTTGGTGCTGCTCTTTTTGCATTGGTTAGTTTTGCTTTCTCCTTGGCATAAATATTACACCATATCAAATCTGTTTTTCTTTCCCATGTCCATATTTCTTCTTCAGATGTCAACTGATCTTCCTGCTTCTCCTTACTCTGGGGACTCACTCCAACAATCTGTGATGCAGTCTGTGTTAGACTTTCTACATTAAATCCTTCACTCCGCAGACACTCCATAACTTCAACTTCTATTTCCTTAACTTCTACTTTACTAATCTTTTTTTCCACATTCCATCTTTGTGATATTAATTTTTTTATTGTGAAATTTTCCATATCTGGATGCCTTTGCTTGTATTTCTCTTCAAATATCCTTGTGTCTGCTTTCTCTATATTAGTTAGCTAGGCTTTCTCCTTTGCATAAATATTGCACCATATCAAATCTCTCTTTCTTTCCCATGTCCATATTTCTTTTTTATATTTTTCAAAAATCTCTAGGTTTTGTTGTTTACATTTTTGCACTTCCTCAGATGCTTCTTTTTCCAAACAGATCAAAGTTTCTAGATCTGTATACTGTTTTTCAAAAATCTGTTGTATTAATGAACGCACATTTTTATTTGAAGCTTCTGACAATTTTTCTTGTGAAAGTCTTTTTCTTTCCTCTAATTTATCTCTTAATCTCTTTGTATATCCTTTGTCTGGTAATTCTGGGATTTTTGCATTATAGTAACAATACATCATTTCTTTCTTATCCTCAATAGTCCACTCTATCGTCTTTATGGCTCTTCTTTGGCCTATCAGTTTTTGTGATTTTTGTGTACTGCTACTTCTTTCTACAATGGGGGGGGGGTATCTTCCCCTTGGGCCTGGCCTGGCCCCTTTGTAGGAATGTTTCCATTATGATTCTTTCCATGGCTTACAGATAAGGCTGGCTAAGCTTATGGGTCAATAGTTTCCCGTCAAGGTACAGCTGAGTTAATACATTTGTTTAAGTGGCTGTAAAGGGCATTTGTGTACTCTTCTCTTCCTCAGTGAAAGTAGAATGCTGCTTAGGGCTAGGGACATACCTGCTTGGGACAGATAATCTGAGAGTTCAGATATGTATCTCTTCATATAGTCCAGAGAGGTATGTCTCAAGTCATTCACTTCAAGTACTATGACAGAGTCATAGCAGTAATTGCTGCGGAGTGACTTGAGTGCATTCGTGATTTGACAGATCCTGGCACCTCACAGGCAGCTGACCATGACCTCCTCCTTGTCCAGCCTGGTGAGGTTAATTATTATTATTCACATAACATAAAAGTTGTTTCAGCCAGTCACTGAAGCAATATTTATATTTATGCTATATGAATAATAATAATAAAAGGGCTGTTTTGAAATCGGACAGAATGGGAGCCTATCCATGTAGGTCCTGTAAATCCTGTAGCTCTGTTACCAGCAAAAATGTATTTATACATCCCACAATGAAACTGGAATATTCCCCAGATTTTATGATGATTGTAGAAGCAGAGATTTGGTTTGTTTAGCTACCTGTAGGAAGTGTCCATGGTATTTACAACATAAAAACAATTGTAGCCTGAAAGAATTCTTGAACATTTAAGTGATATAAACAGTGATGTGGGATCTAATGACTTAAATACACGTCAAGATTAATGTGGGACATAATTTTGAGTTTATGGTCTTACTATTGAGCCATTTAATTCTTAGAGGCGGTAGTTTGAAAGATAGGACAGAAAGTGATGAACTTAAAAGGATTATTCAACTTCAGGCATATAACGGCTTTAACCTTAATGGGTCCAAAAAACCCATAGGCTATGTCATTGATTAGAGGGTGGTGCATTGCACTTTTTTGATAAGGTTATTGATTGTTTAATGGTGATTATGGTTAATTGATGAATATATTTAAACTGTGTGACTTTTTTATGGTCGGATGAAGTGCATAAAGCACAAAAGCACTTACCAAAAAATTCAAATTCTTATTCCTTCAGAAAGGTGGTTGGCCTTCATTTTCTTTTTGGATCTTACAGTAAGTATACTCCAGGGTTCATATAAATATCAGTAAAGTCTTGGTACACACAGTAAGTATACTCCAGGGGTCATATAAATATCAGTAATATTTTCCCTTCATGCAGCTGGACCTTGTGAGAGACCTAGAAATCTCATCACTTGTTTAAACTACACTGTATGGAAATAGTGTTGATGTTTACATAAGATCCACTGCATATTGCTAATATTTTATCCTGCTTTATTAGGAGTACATGCTCAGTGAAGCTGATGAAACCCATCTCTGCAACACTGCACATTGTAAACAAGAGCTTCTACTCAAGTGTCTTAGGCTGTTACAGAGTGTTAGCTAAGAGAAGAAAGATCATTTCTGAAAAGCTTGCAGAAGTAATGAAGGTAAAACTGATGTCTTTCTGCTCTGTAAATACTAGCATTATTCAGTTTCCTTTTGACTATTAGTAGGTAAGCCACCTGTTGATTACTTTCATATAATGTCAGTTTTCCTTTAACATGCTTTTTTTAAGCAGTTTTCTAAGACTACTTATACAAAAATGCTTTTATCCTCTTGATGTATTCGTTGGCATTTTGAACAACGAATGAATTAATTATGTGCTGGAAACAAAGCACATTTACTTTATGGGTTACATGATACACCTGTGAGATGCAGGGAGTTTGCCAAGATATTTGGATGAAGTTACCAAAAGCAAGTAATAAGAAGCTTTTGAAAATAACTGTACAGAGTGAATAGGAGAGGCACAAAATAAATGGGAAGTATTTAATACTACAAATGTTGAAATACAAGAATCCCTTCTGTCATAAATGTATGCATACAGCTAAAAAATGATGCTTATTTTGTTAATAGATTTTTAGGATTGGGTATCGTTATGCTAATACAATATCAGTATTCTGTTCTTGGAATCTGATAGCTGAAGATGGTGCTATGATTTCTTGGACTGTGACTTGGAAGGGATGATGCATACAAATCAGACCGACAAGGACAACAGATTAGTAAGGCTGTTTATGCTTCCTGTCTAATGCTATAAGAAATAACTGTAATTAATATTCGGCATTTCCTTCACTGCTCCCTTGTGCTCAGGCTTTATATTTCATGCATTCCATGCTTTCATCTGTCACTTAGAATGGCAGTCTGTTACAGACATTTACCGACCTTTCTGTGTAAAGGTGCTGCGTCATTCTACCTGTTAGGTTGTCACCTTTGAGCTGTACTACATCCTTCATAAACAATTGCTCTGTTTATGTAGTTTAGAAATGAGTGACAGTGTCTCTTATTCTCTAGACTTCATGTAGTGATGTAAATCCTTGACCCTTTACCATCTCAGCAGAGCAAAACGTAGATGCAAGGAAATGTGATGGTTCACTTTTGGAAAATGTTGCTTTTTTTTCCTGCAAGAACACACACATGAGGGTAGTTAAAAAAGAAAAGAAAAACTACAAAGACAACAAATTCCTTCGACAGGAACACTTTCTACTTGATATCTCAGGTTGTTAGAATGCGTAATGTTAATGAAGCCTAAAATTAACATCCACAAAGCCAGTACATTTGCATGTATGGTCAAGTCTCTGCCTCCTTTTCTTAATCTCAGACAGGTCAGCACCAGGCAGAGACTCACATGCTCATAGATTCAGAGATTAGTACTAGGCTACCTGCCTTTGCAAGCCATTTTAAGCCTAGCCAACTATCCCTTGTGAGACTCAAATCCTGCACTTGTGTTTGTAAGGCAAACACCTTAACCATTAGGCCACCCTCCCAATCATGGTATATATGAGCTGGGTATGCAAGCCAGGGGAAACTCTTACTGCCTTAATATATTTATTTATACTTTGTCAACTAGGTTAATCCCAGTAGACTAGTTACCTTCTTTAGGGGTGACATGAGGTGTATTTATACTACTAGGAGAAATTTGTGCAGGGCATCAGGGAATTTCTCCAACTCTTTTCGATATTTCAGGTGGATGTAAAAGATCCCATGGCACCTATCGCCAACTCAAGCAGATGGGGCCTTAGTTTAATGTCTCATCAAAAGGATAGCACACTCAGGAGAGTAGCACTTCCCTTATGCTACACTGCAATGCCAGCAGCTAATCTACCTGGTGTGTGAATAGAACACACAGCTTTCTGCATGAAAGGTGACCATACTACCTGCTGTGCCACTGAAACTGCTTATAGTTAAGAAAGTTATCTAATTAACCTGTACTGCAGTCCAAGAGGAACCAGAAGAATCTAAAATAAATGACTCCATATTTACAGTATTATAATTCCTGTATTCTACCGATTTATTCCAAGGGGTTGTAATTAGGGAATGTTCCCATCAAACTGAACTAAGTGATTGCTGAAGACATGATCATAAGATTTTGCCACCATGTCTGTGGTGATCACTACAAGTTAAAACACAAAGTCCACCATATTTCCTAAATGATCCATTACAGGGATAACTATCTGGTTAAAAATTAATCTTTTTATAATGCAGAGGAATTTTTGCCAGAGCAACATAAAGAATACTTAATGTCTGACAGGGCGGATGTTACTTGGGAAATAATGGACCACCCAGGGGGTTTGTAAGGTCCATTATTTCTGCTATAACAGCCACTCTGAAGAGAACTATTTACCTTATTTTTTTATTAATACTTTTGTTTTACATTTTTGATGCAAAATAGTTCTTAGACCCAGTGTTTCAAAGTTGTGCAGCATACATAATTGCTGTTGCAGTAAGTATTTTGCATCCAAAATATAATTTATGTATGTATTTAATATCAACACACACACACACACACACACACACACACACACACACACACACACACACACATACACACACATGCGCACACACACACACACACACACACACACACACACACACACACACACACACACACGCACACACACACACACACACACACACACACACACACACACACACACTCTCACTCACAGGCACAAACAGACAGACTGGGACATTTATCTGGAGTCTGGGTATGACACACAACTTTACAAAATGCTGTGCTGTGATCCACTTCACTTCAGGGTTATGCCTGACAGCCACAAGGGTAGCCAGGCATCCATACTGAGAGTCGACCACACCAGTATGTATTTACTATCCCACTCTGATTCAGGTTGCCAATTCTCTGGAAAGCAAAGAAGACATCAAAAGGACAACAATAGGAGCAGAAAGGATGAGTGACCGGGATGATGTCACTAAAATAGCATATTGCTCTGACCGATGGTGAATTTTAAAAACTAATTAGCATAATCAAATTGGTAAAATTAAAACTGCAACCGATACTATGCAATGAACAAAGAGTAGAAGAGATATGAAAAGTAACAACCTCCAACAGAACAAATGTCATCAGGAGTGAACAATGTAGTAGAACAGCAGGAATTCCTTATTGTCTGTACACTATCCAAAGAATAAACTAGGGACCAGTTATAGTAGACACACTCCAAGACAGCACTGCACATTGACTAAAGTTCCACAAAGAATATGCAAAAAATGGACTGCATTAAAGCTTTCTCTTCTAACTTTGCTTATGCAGAAGATATACTGTGTGCAGGGAGTGGCACAGAAGTAATCAAAGGGGGGGGGGCATCAGAACTGTTTCAGTGCAGGATTATTATATGTTAGCAGTGCAGTGGTGGTGGTGGTAGGCCACGGTGGTGCAGCAGTTAGCGTTGTCACCTCACAGCAAGATGTCCTCCTGTTCAATTCTCGGCTGGAGCGCCTTCTGTGTGGAGACTGCATGTCCTCTCTGCGGTCAACTGATGCTAAAGACATGCAGGTAGATGCGAGCATGAATGGGTGTGCCTTTGTTGAAGGTTGGGCATCGGGCTGGCAACTTGACACCTTAAAAATCCACTGCCAGTCATGAGTGGACCGGAGTTCCGCTGTGGCGACCCCTAATCGGGAAAAGCCAAAAGAAGCAGTGCAGTGGTGGATGGTCTGAATGCTGTGAAATCTGTAAGCAGACATGTAAGGAACTCTAACATTCCTATCCTGGATTTCCTAGATACAGTGATTTGGAGGGAAAATGTATTAGCTAATAGGTGATGCATTCTTAAGTTCATAGGCTCATAAGTATGGCTGTAAAGCTTATGATGTATTGGCTTTAAAACCCTTACTTGTTGATGTTTTGTACTTTCTGTGTACATATTAACATTCTAGCTATCTAGCTAGCTAGCTAGCTATCTATCTACCTATTTTTTTTTATTTTTTCCTGTGCACCCCAAACCTTCATACAGCATACAAGCACTGTCCCTGGACTCCATGTATGCACAACCCAAATCTATTTATTGCTCTAGCAGCAGGGTAGCCCAAATGTAACAGAAAAGAATTCTCCAGAGATACCTAGGATACAAAGCAACAATCAAGTTATCCAAAAAGCCAAAAGTTTTAAAGTGTTATTAAGCACTTTCATCTGTTAAGTGTACCAGGACTTCATCAGAGCAACAACTAAAATTTTCATCACTGAGGCTCCACCTACTTTATCAAAGGTACAGTGAGAAGAAATTATGATCCGGATTACCACGCTGATAAAAAACAATGTTTAATAAAACAAACAGAACAATGGGTGAGTGCTCACCTATTCTTCTGTTTGTTTTATTAAACATTGTTTTTTATCAGTGTGGTGGTCCGGATCATCATTTCTTGTCACTATGAATTCTGCTTTTGAGTCTGGACCTCAGGTGCAAAGTTTGCATTTTATTTTTTGGCTATTTCTTTACTCTATCAAAGGTATGCACTCAGGATCCTCAGTTTGCAAGTGTCAGCAAAAAATTGTAAGTGATTTGATTACATGAGCTGTTCTCACAGGGCTGTGAGTTTTCAAAACAAGCAGGCCTAGAGGAACAGGTCATGCAATCAGATGATTTTCAACACACCCATCGTCTGACTGATCTTATTTGGTTGGCTGGACTGGTTTGCTCCCTCACAAAAACAATGCTGTTGACAAGTTTGATTTAAATGTAAAAATAGTTACCAAAACAACCTATCTATACTTGCAAATTGAGGATTTTCCTTAGATAGAGTAGGTGGAGCCAAAGTAATGAGAATTTTAGTTGTTGTTCTGATGAAGACCTGGAACACTTAAGGGATGAATGTAGTTAACAAAAAATTAAAAGTTTTCGCTTTTTGGACAACCTTTATGCTGTTGCATGTCCTTGGTATCTGTGGAGATTATTTTTGTGTGTTTCTGGTGGTATTTAGTCTGTATTTGCTGTTTTTGTATTACTGAGTAGCCTAGATGTAATCCTTCACCTGATAGACTCCACAATTCCTTGTGGAGTAAATCTTGTGGTGACTCAGTCAGTGTTAGGCCCGGGCATGAGATATTCAAAATAGGTATTGTGCATGGAGCAGATCTTTTAACCTTGCTGTAGGAGATGTTAGTGCAATGATATCAGGTGTTTTTATTGCTCCTCAGCTTATCTTCAAATTTTCTGCAAGGCTCCTGAGGCTCCATGAGAGGCCACCCAGCTATTAGGTTCCCTGATTCTTCCACCAGCATAAGAGACCTGCTATTTGGCTGCTTTGTCCAACCCCCCTGGCCATACATAGTAATGTTTCAAGTTCATTCTTGAATACTGGTGAATACAGATGCCCTGTGTCTATGACACTGAGCCAGCTTGAGCCTGTTTACTCAGTTCTATGGAAATCCCTTTCCTATAGGACATTTACACTGTGACTAATCATGGATGATGTCTGAGCTGAAAATGTTACTGATTAGGATAGTGTAGCCTTTTTTTGCTCCATCCTTCAAAGTAATGTTCACTTTCCTCTCAATCAAAAAGGTTCATTTACTTTTGTAGTCCTCGCTTTGGGACCCAAGTGAGGTTTTGTTTCACTGATTGACCTAAGAAAGCTATTGTGGGTCTGTGCTCCTAGCACTGCTTTACATCTGTTTACAAGCCTCTTCCTTGGTGATCAGAATTGTTTGCAGCTGTTTATTTTGCTTGTTGGTTAGTTGTTATTTGGACGGCTTAAGTGTATACATGCAAAATCATGATCATGTGATGATTCTGTTTGCATCCTGCATTCCAATAAGAGAAATGTATTTATTTTACATTTGTTTACGGTGCAAAGAAACACTCTAAATTTATAAATAACTGTAATATACATATACAACGTACAGTTACAAATATTGATTCAATCTCAGATACAAGTACACAATGAAAATACATGTCATACATTTCACTGATACAATCATATAGTCTAGATATGATACAAAGAATAGCAGTACTGTGATTGTAGGTAGAAAACAAGCAAGTTAAGTACACATATGCTTAGTAGTGGTATACTATTCAAATACAAAATAACAGATTATGTTCCTTTAGCTGCCTTAATACAACTATTCCCTAACCAGGGATTGTGCAAGAGCAGGTCCAGGATTCTGTGAGATGTAATTTGAGAAGTTTTTTTAACATTGGAAGTGTTAGTAGTTGTTCTGATATTTAACGGCAGGGAATTCCGTGTTTTGGCTACACAGTTTGAGTAAAGTGAAACTCCAGCTGCATTGTTAGGTTTGGACATATTTAAGGAGTAAAGTGAAATTCCAGCTGCATTGTTAGATTTGGACATATTTAAGAAGGATTTTTTTAGTGGAGCACAATACCCTGTTATTGGAGTAGTGTATTAGTAGATTTTGAAGTGCTGGTATTTTTCCTGGCTGATTTAGTATTTAATGGGCCAAGGTGAATTGATTATAAATAAGTAGATTTGATAGTTTGAACCAAGATAGTTGTTTTAAAACCAAACAATGATGGAATATGAAATTTGTTACTGTGACAAACTTTACAATTTTTATTATAGCAAATTTTGTGTTTTGCTAGGTCAGATTTCCTAATGTTTTTAACGATTTGTGAGGCAAGATGGGATCTTGCTATAGTGGCCTTTGAAGATTTATTTAGAAAGTATCGATTTCTGTACAGGGTTTCTAGTTTTTTTGTGAAATTTTTATGGTCTGTGATATGTGTGTGTCAAATTTTATATTATGTTCAATGACCATTCCAAGTAATTTTGTTTGGGAAATTGGAGAAATAATTGTATGGTTTAATGATGAAATATTGAATGGTGGATGGGCGTCTGCAGCTCTAGTTAGATAGAAGAGCATGAGTTTTGTTTGCTAGGGTTAAGTATAAGTTATGCATTATTTAGCCAAGATTCCACAGCATTAAATGACTGCTGGGTGATTTTTTTGTGTTTTTGTAGTGTTGGGGTGGCACAAATCAGGGTGGAATCATCCGCATATTGAAATACAGAGGCAAGTGGGGTGGCAGTATGAAGACTGTTAGTAAAGATAATAAAAAAGGAGAGGGCACAGAATAGATACTTGTGGAACTCTCAAGATTACAGGCAGTAAGGAAGAGAGATTTTGTTGCCATTTTACAGCTTGCTGCCATTCGGTTATATATGGCTGGAACGAAGTAAGTGCAGAATGGCCAAGTTTAAATTCCGAGAATGTGGTTAAGAGTTTAGAATGGGAGACAGTATCAAAAGCTTTGGACAGATCAAGAAAGATGGAGGAAACTAGATTGCCATCATTGCAATGGTGGTTAATAATGTTAGTAAAGTTAACAAGGGCAGTGGTAGTGCTGTGATTACGACAGAAACCATGCTGAGTGTTAGGTAGAAGATTGTTGGTTATTAGACAGCTCAAGATTTATGAATGGATGCACCTCTCAAGTATATTTGATAATGGTGTTAGTATAACTATTGCCCAGTAATTTGATAATTCTGTCTAGTTTCCACCTTAGTGGGACAATATAGGTTCATAGGTTCATAGCTTCATACTAGGCTATCTGCCCTAGGGCATTTATAAGCCTAGCCAGAGTGTGTTTGGCTTTCACCACCCATTTTAAATGAATTTTGCTATGCCCTTTTTCGAGGTTAGTATACTGTGCCTCTGTCTAACAGTGACACAGAAGTGATACCCGGGGTAAACCTACGATCACCCATTCACTCATCAAGATTCCTCTTGAAGAGAGTCAATGAGGGACTCTGCCTAACCTGGACTGGGATTTTATTCCAGAGTGAAGGGAGACCCTGGGTTATGAATCTGTCCCTCCAGCATGTCCTATTTATTGCAGTGCTGAGGTTCATGTCTCTCGAGCGCGTAGCTCGAAGGGATTTGGATTTTCTGAGGTGCAGCATGTCCATTAATTACGGGTTGGACATGGCTTTATACGTCAGGCACAGATCGCCTCTGAGCAGGCAGTATGCCACTGAGTAGAGCTGGAGTTTCTTTAACCGGGCAGCATATGGCATCTGTTTGAGCCCTTTGATCCTCTTGGTGAGGTACTTTTGGGGTCTTTCCAGTTGCTGCAGGTGTCTGGTAAGGTACATCTCAAAAGGGGCATTGTACTCAATTATGGGCCTGATGAGGGATGAGTAAAGAGGCACGATGACCTCCCCTGATCTAGATGTGAATCCCTTCATGATTAGGTGGGCTATATAAAATGTTTTTCTAACCACTTTGGCCACATGGTTTTCAAATGAGAAATTGCTATCAACTTGGGTCCCCAGGTCCCTAATTACTTCTTCCGTACTTAATGGATTACCACCTATGTGGTAATTTGTGGGCACTTTGTTTTTGCCAAAGAGGATGACTATATACTTTTTGGTGTTTAGCTTGAGGCCATGGCTCTGGCACCAGTTGTCTGTTTCTATGAGGCCCTTTTGTAGGATGCTTGTGTTGGCTGGAGAGTCAATTATGGCGGCGCCTAGTTTGCAGTCATCTGCGAACTTGGTCAGCCACAGTCCTTCCATGTTGGCCTGTACCTCTGAGAAATATATACCGAACAAGAGAGGTCCCAGGACTGAGCCTTGTGGGACGCCACTTGTAACAGGTTTGGAGTCTGACATTGCTCCAGCAATTCTAACCATGTGAGTTCTGTCCTTGAGCCAGTTTGCAACCCATATAGTGACATAGGGGTTTATATTTAAGCTGGTGAGCTTATCTATAATGCCCCGAGTGGGGTATTGTATCGAAGGCTTTTGCGAGGTCCAGGTAGGCTGTGTGGACCACCTTCCCCTCGTCAATGGCCTTGGTGACTGTTTCAAAGAAATTGACTAGGTTTAAGAGGCAGGATCTGCCCTTAACAAGGCCGAACTGGGGAGCATCCAGTGTCTGTAGGTCCCCAATATCTTTATTTATGAGGTCCATGATGATTCTTTCCATAGCTTTGCAGACCAAGCTAGTCAGGCTTATGGGGCGATAGTTTCCAGGGTCCGTTGAGGCACCACCTTTGTGGAGAGGGACCACTGTTGCTGTACGCCACTCTTTGGGTACATATCGTGTAGTAAGGCTGAGATTGAACAGTAGTTTTATGTTTGGTTTAGCTCTTCTTGGAGTTCATGTAGGATGCAGCCCGGGACACCGTCTGGTCCCATTGATGCTGTGTTTTTTCCTTTGGAGAGGGCCGCTCTTACCTGAGCATCTGAGATGTCAGGGGGGCAGCACTGTGCTGTGATAGATATTTGCCCTTTTGGTGGGGAGGGGGGGAGTTTGCGCTGAACCTGTCAGCTAGGATGTTGGCAATGTCTGTGGGTTCGGTGTACTTTTTGTCATTTTGGACTAATTCTGAGCATATCTGGGAATTCCCACCCAGGTTCCTAACATAACTAAAGAAAGCCTTGTGATTATCCTTAGTGTCCTGTGAATTTTTCTCTTGAAGATGGCCTTAGACGATTTTATGAGTGCCCGTAGTTTTTTGCTAATACTGATCAGAGATGCCTTCCCTTTTTGGGATTTTGCTCTATCATGTAGTAGCTTCCTCCTTCTATTGTATAGTTTGTTTATGGCTGGGGTCCACCAGACAGGACGCCTGCCTTTGGAGGGTTGGGTCTTGGTTTTATTTGGGATTGCATGATCCATGCATTCCTGAAGGTGTTCATAAAATGCGTTTATAAGGGATTCTGCGGTCTGGGCCGTATTTTCCACAGGCCCGGGGGCTTTGAAGGATTCCACCTCGGTTTTGAGGAGTGTGAAATTTGCTTTAGAGAAGTTTTTCACTGTGGTTTTCTGGGCAGGGGGTGGGGTCGGATGTGAATATCCAGTGAGATTAGTTTATGGTGTGATCTTACCAGTGAGGGATACACTTCTGGTCTGGAGCATAGAGCCCCCATGTTGGTGATGATCAGGTCCAGTATGTTTTCCCCTCTTGTGGGAGTGGTAACAAGTTGTTCCATAGCATTTGAGTTTATAAATTCTAGGAACCTTTGGGATAGGGTGTTGGAGCTAGAGTAATGCTCCCAGTCTATGTTTGGGTAGTTGAAGTCGCCCAATATAATGGTGTTTGGAGAGACCTTCATATTTTCCAGTGTTTTCAGGAAGGCCGAGTGGGGTTCCTGGGTTTGAGAGGGTGGTCTGTAGCAGGCTATAAACTGGAAGGCAGTTTTAACCACTGTTAGTTGCACATGGATAGTCTCTGATACTTCGTGCTGTGCCACCAACCTGGAGGTGTGGGTATCTTTGATGAATATTGATACTCCCCCTCCTTTTGTGGTTCGGTCCAAGTTTTGGGGCCGCAAAGCATGGTATGAGGTATAACCTGGTAGTGCTGGGGTGCTCTCGGGAGCCTTGAACCAGGTTTCTGTTACTGCACAGATATCGATGTTCTCCATGCTAAGGAGAGTTTCGAGTGCGTGCATCTTGAGGTTTAGACTTCTGGCATTGAGTAGCATTACTCTTAGTTTCTTATCCCTTGTGATACCTATGGATATGTGATACTTTCCAAATTTTAGGACGTTGTTGTTCTGAGATGGATCAATTTATTAATATGGATACTGGATAAGCTATTCTTCTGCAATTATTTTTAGATATTCAGCAGGTAGATAGTTGGCAGCAGGTGTAGCAGGTTTAAGTGTTTTGAGATATTTAACTATGGTGTTTATTGGGACAGGTTGGAAAGAGAAGTTATTGGCATCTAGTGTGGGTACTATGTGAGTCTGGGTAACGGAAGAACAGTTATTGTTTGTGAGGGCTGTTATGGATTCAGTGAAGTATCTGTTAAATTGTGAGGCTATGTTGTCTTTAGTATAGGTGAGTGTTGGGTGGAGTACTAGTTTGTCCAGGCTGTAGGATTATTTTAATGGCAGGCCAGAAATCTTGTGGGTTTCTATGATTTTTTTGATTGGGCACTGCTATAGTAATTTATTTTGTCCTGAAATAAGACAGAGATACCTGAGGCAACATTATGACACTCATATAATTTGGGCCTGTATTCATTTAGTGACTGCATACACTGGGCACATTCTACTGGTGATGCATTGCACATAGTCAGTAAGGCTACGTGCTGGAATTGTCTAGTGCAGTTTGTTAAAAAATGGTATTATGTTTGAGAGACATCTTTGTATTACTTATCTGGTGAAGGAGGCAGTGGAGGTTATGCAGTTGTAAGTGGTACAGTTATGCAGGAGAACATTACACTTTGTTTTGATTGTGCCGTAAATTCATAAATTCATGGCACTTTTTATTTGTGTTTTGCCTCTGTGAAAATATTATCTTATAGTAGAATTTGTGGTTTACCAGAAAGCCATTACTTTTGCAGAGTATGAACGGCATCTAGTACAGCCAGTTAAGTCTGAGGCTGGCTAACCCCACCTTAGTAGGGTGTACACCAAAATATAAGGGCTTCAAGGAAAGAAGTTAACTCATACATTTACTGTGATTGCCTCACATGTGTACTTTTCCTTTATATCAACTATGAAATTGTAGGTGTGAACGATAAAGCAACCTCCTTGCTGCATGCATACTAAAGAAGTTACAATAGCTTTTTAATGTAATATCAGCTGATGTGCATCCTTGAGGTTTAACATGCATTTATGTAAGCCCTGTCTCACACGCTACCTCTTTTAAAGTAGCAAATGACATATAATTGGTATTACAATATTTGAATATGGGAAATTGACCTAGAGGATCCTATAATTGCCAAACAGTTATACTTATCTTTTTGTGGCTTTTTTCTACCAAAGCTGATATCTTTGAAGAATTATATTATGTGGCTGAAAAAGAAATTTTGTTTTGTGGCAACAAATATGCAAAATTATAAGCATCACCCTGGGCCTGCAGAGTTGAGTGTCTGGGTAGTACCGTTGAGCTTGACTCAGAATCTAGTTATTTACTTCCTTAATACAGCAGGAAGATCTACATATCTTTTTTCTTAATCAACTCTTTCAGAATGATTGTAAATAGCTGCAGTTACAAAAGGTTTATTGATTTCAGTTTAGTTGTGCAATTACATAGACTACAGCAGGAGTTCATATGACCTCGTCAAGGGCAAACAATGCAACGGTAGCTGCTTGCTGTTTCATGCTTCAGTACTTTATCCCTTAACATATTCTGCCTTTCTTTCTGGAGTGTTGCCTTCACCTTGCTCTGTTTACCCAGCTGCCTATTAGTATCTGTATAATAATTTACTGCATTTGAATAACATGCTGTGGGTAAGAACCTTTAGATGCAACTACCTTTTCTTTGTCCATGTCTGCTAGCTGGCATCTTTAGAGTTTCACTGCTTTTATCTGACTGCCTAGTAGTGTTTTCAGACAATACTAGAATATGGACAAATGCTACAGAAATATAGAATGCTTGCTAGACTGTTTGATAAAGTATTTATTGTTCTAGCTGTGAGAAAGAAACACAAGCAGATTGAGAGGACTCTGATCTTATAATATTCTAAATAAACTGCAAATTTTCTAGTTTTTATTATAGAAACCTCATTTATACGTTTGCCCCTTGGACTTGTTTTGAAGCCGAAGATTTGCCTGAGAGCTGAAAGTGATTTCTATTCTGAAGACTTTTCACTGCAGTACAGTATAAATGTGTTATGCCTTTTACTGCTGTGTACATAGAGTGGCAGTTTTAATGACCTTTATATCTTGAACTGATGCATATTTTTACAATAAGATGTACGTTCCTGCAAATGCACTAAAAGCAAGGAAAAGAACATGAAAAGGTTTGAACCCTTTGTCACACTGTTCTCTCTGAGCTAAGACATGCCCTCGTGTTTATAAATAACTGACCATATGGACCTACTTCTCTGATGTGACAGGGCCACATTTTGGTACAAAAATGACTATATCACATGCAGCAATAAAGACAAACTCTTTGCAAAGATGTGTTTTTCTAAAACATGCTTCCTGCAGTAAAAATAGAAATATCAAAATAAAATGTGATTTGATGCAATCCAGCTTTGCTTATGCAAGTTATGACGTTTTTTTATCTAGAGGTCAGAAAAATGCTTGTCAGCAGAAACAGACAGTACATTTTTTGTAAAGCTTTTTTTTCATAAATTAATCATTGGCTATAGCTAATCTTATTTCATATCCAAATAGGTTTTCTTAACTCTGATAGTTTATGTGTGTTTAAATACTGATGCAGAAACAGATCGCAGGATATATTCTATGATTTCTTCTGATGACATCAGACCAGTACATTAAGGTATTATTTTTTCAATAATATATTTATTAATTTTCTCTGTAAGATATGGTGAGTGATCAACATTACATAATAATAGTGATAATAAAATAAATAAAATTCAGTGCTCTATTTAACTATACATATTATTAGCAACATTTACAGAAGGATATAAAAGAAACATGAAATATAAAGCCTGGGATATTAGCAAGACAGTGATATAACATGCTACAGTTTACAGATAAGCATGCAGTCATAGTTAAATGCACACACATATCCACACACACACACACACACACACACACACACACACACACACACACACACACACACACACACACACACACACACACACATTTCTTAAAACTGTGGATGGCACTTAATGTTCAGTAGGAGTTGGAAGCAACTCAACAGCACAGAGTGTGACAATGTGAGGTATTGCCAGGAGAAGTAGGGCAGTGGATGTGTAACATACGCCAGCACAGCTAGCTAGAATTTAGTAATTACATGTTATTTGAATATCAAACTGGTTTGTACAGATGCTTGTGCTGAAAATATATTTGTAAAGATGTTTGCGTTAAAAATGTACCAACAGTGTGCCAACACTGCAACTGTTTAAATGCATATATTGTAACAGAGAATACTAGAAAAGAAGATGTCAATCTAAATCCACCTGACTTTGGAAAATAGTAAGAAATTTAAATTACTTAATTTAGGCCATAAAAATTGTAGCTTACACTTCTCAGTGTAGCTAGAGACATAAATCTGTACTAGTAAGCTCCCTGCATTGTCATTGGGGTTAACTAATTGCTACTCTGGAAGGGTGGAGGTTTGAAATTGTTTTATGGTTTCCAGGAGCTGCAGCAGATCTTAGCAAGGCTGTGTGTATGTATTATTGACATATAGGTGCTAAATCCTGGCAGTTTCTAGCAATAGGGGGTTGCATAGGAATCAGAATTCAGTTGACCAGATGTATATGATGGCATTCTGTAATCCATCACTAAAAATAATGTTTAGTTCTAGGTGAGACTGAAGTGTCAGGGGACTCTGTTCTTGGGACCTGAAAAGGAAGGAACCCTTACCTACTTCATCTTGCCTTGTTCTAGTAAGTAACCAGGAAATAATAATTCTTCTGATCAGTTAGGAAAGTATAGTGAGATTAGTTAAGTATTGTTTTTCTGTAACTATGTGAACCTGTCCACCTGTGTTATTTTATGTTTCCTATAATTGAAACTCTGGTGTTTACTGTAAATAGATATTTGCCATTTTCATGTTCTTTTCTTATTTATTACTAAATATATTTAAACTTTTCATTGTGGCTGATCTTTTAGAGAATATTTTAATATTTGAGAGTACTTGTATGTATTTGCTGACAGCCCTGGCCACTCCTGAAAGCCTTGCTGTTGGTCAAACTACCATTTATTTCTATTAATTTCACTCAGTATACTTGGGTTCCCTTGTAAGAGCCTTAGAGTAGCTGGCTTTGTGGTGTCTAATGGCAGTGTATAGTCTGGCCAGAAGGGGCCATAGCTACTAAATCTGTATAAGCCTTTCCTAGGTGTGTGTGTGTGTGTGTGTGTGTGTGTGTGTGTGTGTGTGTGTGTGTGTGTGTGTGTGTGTGTGTGTGTGTGTGTGTGTGTGTGTGTGTGTGTGTGTGTGTGTGTGTGTGTGTGTGTATGTATCAGCTACTGGGAGCAGGGACACAATTCACTGGTTTCACAGAAAGGGTGCTAGAGAATTTTGCTTGGACAGTCAGCTAAGGTCTCAACCCTATAGCTGTGCAAGTGGGAAATCTTACTGGGGACCTGGAGGAGGAGAACTGATAGAGAAATCTGGACCCTGGACTGAGTGTGTTCCCTGTGTGCTCTTAAGGGAAATTGTACTTGATGCAGATAGCTGCATCCAGAAATACTGGATGTATCCATTTTTGTTCCAAGTGAACATCCCTCTCCAGTGCCAGTGGTAAGGATTCAGGCTCTTTGATTACTGGCCCAGAGTGGGGATGTCACATATTGGTGGTAGTGGTGGGATATTATTTGAACGTCTGTAGCCTATAAGCAGTTGTCACTAAAGATGTATCCTCCCAGCAGCCACAAGGTAAACATTCAGAGTTTCATTTCACAACAGTTTTATTATTATTTTTTTTTGTTAGTTTAGTTTAGTCAGGGAAAGCATGCAAAGTTGTCAGCAAATGATTATGGCAAGCAGACAAAGAACCAGTTGGCCAAAGTGTGCAAAGCTGAAGGATTGGTGCATGGCAACCTGACTAAAGAGGAAATTATGTCAACCTTAGTAGCAACTCAGATCATCAACTAGGAGGATAACCAATTTGATGATGGGAATTTGCAGCCCTCAGAAACAGGACAGTTCACCTTTTCCTTAGAGGACTTAAAAATCCACCTGGAGTTAAAGAGATTTGAACTGGAGGCCAAACATTTGGAATTAGAATCAGCAGGGAGACTGTGGCATTTGATGTCTGAAGAAAAGGAGAAACAAATGGAATTTGAATTAGCAGAGATACTGCAGTGTTTGGAACCTGAAGAAAATGAGAAGCATCAACATGAGAGGGAGATGCTGACACTTTGCAGGGACATGGCAGTAATGGGAAAGGGAATAACCAAACCTCAGAAGAAATAAAAGTCAGTAAATTTCTTCCACAGTTTACAGAGGGTGATAATTTTGATAATTTTATTCATATTTTTGAAAGAGTATGTAAATAGTATAATGTTGACCAAGGGCCCTGGGTACAGTTCCTGACCCCCTACTCCGTGGTAGAGCTGTAACTGCTGTTTATAAATTTTCTGATATTGATTGTTTGAACTATGATAGAGTAAAGCAATGTTTACTTGAATGCTTTAACACCTGAAGCTTACAGAAAAAAAGTTTTGTGAGCATAGACACAAAGCAGATGAAAGTGTGTGTGATTGTATTGCTGAGTTAAGCAGTTATTTTTATAGGTGGGTGAGTGGGTATCAGGTCGCCACTTTTGAAGGGCTGGAAGACCATTTGGTGAGGGAACAAGCCCTTAGCACTTTGCCTGAGGACATGACAATCTGGTTGCAGACTGAGAATGTAACTCTGCAGATGAGCTGGGGAAAAAAGGATCTTTAATTAACAAGCAGGCCATCACTGCACAGGAAAGGGATACCCAGTGTTGCACATAGATATAAGGGAACCCATGGTGGGCAACCTAAACCACCCAACAGAATTGACCAGCAAAAAGGGAAGACACTAGTTTAGGTACATGGCCAGGAACAAGGGTTAAATGTTTTAAATGTAATCAGTTGGACCATATATCATATAGATGTCCACAGAAGGTGGGGAACAAAAGATGGGGGAGCCAGCAAGTGGGAATAACAGTAAGCCAGTGGTAAGTTGTCTGGAGACCATAGGGGAACCAAACTATCATCAGAGTTTATATCCTGTCTTAGTGGATGGAAAACAGGCCACTGCTAAGAGAGAGGCACATCCTCTGACATAACCATTGTGAAGCCTGCAGTGGTTAAGGAGGAGCAGTACTTGATTCAGCCAGTCTACTCCAATCAGAGCTTTAGAAGGGACCAAATTACAAATGCCTTTGGTGATGATTCAGCTTGACTGGGAGGGTGGAAAAGGAAGCAAGCAAGTAGGTGTGTTTGAGGATATCCCTGCAGATGTCTTGACAGGGAATGAGTTTGATAATGCAGTAATTTGTGTGGATGCAGTTACATGCAGTCAGGCTTAGAGACAGACATGTCCATCTGGTAGCCTGGGGAAGACCCAGACAGACCTTACACCTGAAGCTGGGGCTAATGAGGTGGCTATCTCAGGGAAGGAGCTACTGTGTAGTAGTGACCCTGAAGGTGAGCCACAGCTGTTGGTACAGTAGGTACTGATGTTCCCTTGGACAGATTGACTGCAAGAGCAGAGGTGAGTGGTAGTACCCAGGCTGACAGTGTGGCACCACTGCTAGAGGATACTAGACTTCCTGTGGAAGGGGAGCTGGGAAGACTTACAAAGATAGAGTTGAGACTGGCTCAGTTCTTGGGCCCTACACTCAGAGGCTTGAGGGAGGTAGCTAGGGAGTCACCTGATTCTCAAGGAAAAGGGTAGACAAGGCAGGAGACAAGGTCAATGCTCTTTTGATAACCATGTCTGTGATTGAGGAGCCATTTCAGTGATAGCTATTGATATTGTTGGGCCTCGGAGAACCCCAAGTTCCACAGGGAAGAAGTATATCCTGGTGTTAGTAGATTATACTACTAGATTCCCTGAGGCAGTGTCTTTCTGTTCTCCATTGAGGCAGAAAAGGTGGCAAATGCTTTGTTAGAGATTTTCAGCAGGGTAGGTTTCCCGAGAGAAATACTGACTGACTTGAGGTGCCAATTTCATGTCAGACCTGCTGGCTTCTCTGTGGAAGTGCTGTGGGGTGAAACACCTAAACATCACCCCCTACCATACCAAGACTAATGATCTTGTGGAGATGTTAAACTCTACACTAAAGACCATGCTACAGGCATAACAGACCAGTTTAGGAGAGAGTGGAACAAACATTTGCCACATCTGCTGTTTAGATACAAAGAGGTACCCCATGAATCCAGAGTTTTTTCACCCTTGGAGTTGCTGTATGGGTATAGGGTGAGGGAGCCTTTAGATTTGATTTGTGATGAGTGAGAGGGCGAGTGTGAATCCTACAAGGAGTCTGTTGTGGCATATGTCCTAAACCTCAGGGCAAGGCTTAGGGAGCTCATGGGCTTGGCCCAGGAAAAGCTTGCAGGAGACCAACAGCAGAAAAATGTCTGGTATGACAGGAATACTTGAGCCTGAGAGTATTCTGTGGGACAGCAGGTTATGGTTCTCTTTCCTGTCAGACACAATAAGCTGCATGCAGCTTGGGAGGGACCCTTCAAATTGGTAAGGAAAATCAGTGATGTTAACTACATGGAAGAACTGCTAGGTTGGAGGCAGGGGCACAAATTGTACCATGTTAACTTGATGAAGCCTTACCATGATAGGGAGACTTTGGTTCTGAGTATCTGCAGTTGATGGCAAGAGGAGTCTGAGTGGGATCTGATGAATCTCCTGAGTGATGCTCAGGCTGACACTTCAGTGGAAGGGTTAGCAATGTCTCAGCATCTATCCCCTACCCAGGTTCAAAAAATCTGAGCAGTGTTACAGGAGTTTTGGGGCATTTTCACTGGGAAACCTGGGTGCAACTATCTGGTTCAGCACCATGTGGATACTGGACCCCAAAGGCCTATTTAACAGGCCCATTACAGGGTGCCTGAGCACGTCAAACAGACTCAATGGGAGGAGATACAGGAACTGTTGTAACTGGGGGTAATCCAGGAGTCCAGCAGTCCCTGGGCCTCCCCAGTGGTGCTGATACCAAAGAAAGATGGCAGCATCAGGTTCTGTGTGGACTACAGAAAACTAAATAGTCACACAGAATCAGATGCTTACCCTATGTCTAGTACAGATGAAGCCTTAGAGCAGCTGGTTGGGGCTAAGTATCTGACCACTAGTGATCTGACCAAAGGCTACTGGCAGGTGCCCTTGGATTCAGCCACTAAAGAGAGGTCAGTCTTTGTGACTCCTTTCACATTATAAGAGTTCATAAAGATGCCCTTTGGGATGAAAAATGCCCCAGCGACCTTCCTGATGCTGGTAGATCATATCCTAGCAAGAGCAGGAGATTATGCCCCTGCTTACCTAGATGTTATTGCCATTTACAGCCACTCCTGGCATGAGCTCCTTCTGCAAGTTAGGGAGGTCCACTGTCTTAGGCAGACTGCAAAGGGCAGGGTTGAGCATTAAGCCCAGTAAGTGTCAGGTGGGTATGGCAGAGGTCTCCTACTTGTGACAGAGAGTGTGGAGTGGTAAGATCAGACCAGATCCTGCCAAAGTTTAAGCTATTCAGGTGTGGTCTGCCCCTGTTGCCAAAAACAGGTGAGGGGATTCTTGGGAACAGTGGGATACTATAGAAAATTAATTCTCACTTATAATACAATAGCTGCTCCCTTCACATACCTGATAAGAAAAAACAGGCCAGACAAGGTAGTGTGGAACTCAGCCTTTGAGCAGGCATTTCAAAAGCTTTAAGGAGCTTTGGGATGACCCCTTGTGTTAACTAGTCCAGATTACAGCAAAAAATGTGTTGTGCAGGTGGATGGTTTGAACCATGGGGTGGGGGCTGTACTCAGCCAGGTTTCCTCAGAGGGAAAAGAGCACCCAGCTGTATATCTCAGCTGTAGGCTCCAACCCAGGGAGAAATGTTATGCAGCTGTAGAAAAAGAATGTCTAGCTATAGTATGGGCACTGCAGAAACTTCAACCTTATCTGTATGGAAGGAAATTGACTGTAGTTACAGACCACAATCCCCTAACGTGGCTATATTGAGCTATCCAGCAAAATGCCACGTTATTAAGGTGGAACCTAGGATTGCAGGAATATGATATGACAGTGGAACACTGTAGTGGGGATAGCAATGGCAATGCAGATGGGCTGTCAAGACAGAGTATGCGTTAATGTACTCCCTGACAGGCCCATTCATCTCAAGCAACATTTCTCAAGGGGCACTTGAAAAACTAGCTTGAGTCTTCAAGCGGTGGGGGGGGGGGTGATGATGTGAGTTATTGCCAACTATGCTAGAAAAAGCAGGGCAGTGGATGTGTAACATCAGCCAGCACAGCTAGCTGGAATTTAGTAAAGAATTATATGTTATTTCAATATCAAACTGATTTGTAGAGATGCTTGCATTGAAAATGTAATTGCAAAGTTGCTTGTGTTAAAAATGTACAGACAGTGTGCCCTGCTGGACAAAAAAAGAAATGTACATGTATTATTGTATCTGTAGAAATGTACTTATTGCAACAAAGGATACTGGAAGAGAAGAGGTTAATCTCAATTCACCTGACTTTGGAAAATTGTAAGAAATTTCAGTTACGTAATTTAATCCATAAAACTTGCATCTTACAGTTCTCAATGAAGCCAGAGACAAAAAGCCTGTTCTAGAAAGATCCCTGCATTGTCATTGGGGTGAACTAATTGCTACTCTGGAAAAGTGGTGATTTGAAATTGTTTTATGACTTCCATGAGTTGCAGCACATCTTAGCAAGGCTCTCTGTGTCTGTATTATTGATATATAGGTGCTAACACCTGGCAGTTTCTAACAATGGTGTGCTGAATGGGAACCAGAAGTCAAATGACCAGATGTATGTGATGTCATTCTGTAATCCATCATTAAAATAATGTTTAATACTAGATTAGAATGAAGTGTCAGGGCACTCCATTCTTGGAACCTGATAAGGAAGAATCCCTCACCTACCTCATCTTGCCTTGCTCTAGTAAGTAACCAGGAAATAATAATTCTTCAGATCAGTCACAAAAATATAGTCAAATTAGTTAAGTATTGTTTTTCCGTAACTGTGTACCTGTCCACCTATGTTATTTTTAATATTTCCTGTGATTGAACATTTGTAACATTTTCTGGTGTTTAATATAAATAGATGTTTAGTATTTTCATATTCTTTTCTTATTTATTATTAAATATATTTAAATATTTCATTGTGCCTGGTCTTTTAGAGACTATTTTAATCTCTGAGAGTACTTATATATTTGGTGACAGCTTTGGCTACTGGTGAAAGCCTTGCAGTTGTTCAAACTACCTTTTGTATTAATGTTAATGTCACTCAGTATAATTGGGTGCCCTTGTAAGACCCTATAATTTGGGCATAAGGGGGCATAGCTAGTAAATCTGTGCCAGCCTTTCCCAGGTGTGTGTGTGTGTGTGTGTGTGTGTGTGTGTGTGTGTGTGTGTGTGTGTGTGTGTGTGTGTGTGTGTGTGTGTGTGTGTGTGTGTGTGTGTGTGTGTGCGTGTGTGCATGTGTGCGTGTGTGTGTGTGTGTGTGTGTGTGTGTGTGTGTGTGTGTGTGTGTGCGTGTGTGTGCGTGTGTGTGTGTGTGTGTGTGTGTGTGTGTGTGTGTGTGTGTGTGTGAGCTTCTGGGAGCAGGGATATGAAGCACTGGTTTCACAGAGAGGGTGCTGGAGAACTTGGCTTGGACACTTAGCTGAGGTCTCAACCTATAGCTGTGCCAGTGGGGAGTTGTACTGGGGACCTGGTGGGAGACAAATAGCGAAATCCAAATCCCGGACTGAGTGTGTTCTCTGTGGTCTCTTAAGGGAAATTGTGCTTGATGTAGAGAGCTGCATCTGGAAATACTGGGTGTATCCATTTTTGTTCCAAGTGGATGTCCCTCTCCAGTGCCAACAGTGAGGATTCAGGCTCCTGAATTACAGCCCAGAGTGGGGATGTCACATAGACACACACACACACACACACACACACACACACACACACACACACACACACACACACACACACACACACACACACACACACACACACACACACACACACACACACACACACACACACACACACACACACACACACAGACACACACACACACACACACACACATACAAATTTTAAAAGCTTTATGAAGCCAGGGTTGATTGTCCAAATAGACTCTAAATAGTTCATTGTCAAGGAATACATCTTAATTAGGTGTTATTCCATTCCTGCATCCACTAGAACTCATTGAAGATCTAACCACTAATGATCATACTTAGTGACTATCCAAAAAAAAAATTCCCAAAGACATATTGTTAAGTGTTTTTTGCAGGAGGGGCCCCTATCCCAGATATGATGGGCAGCCTTCCCACCACCTAAACATATATATACATACACCAATTCCAAGGTCACACCAATTGGAAGAAGGGTGAAATCAGGAAAAGATGAGTGTTTTTTTTATTTCTTGAGGAATATCCTACAGTTGACTTAAGTGGATTAGTGACTTTTGTGGGAAGGAAGATTTAATCCTGCCCTGGAAAATTCAGTGAGCTGAAGTAAAGACATTAATATAGAACGAGGATTATGCTTGTGTCAATAAGATGAACTAAAGACATTAATATAAAGTATTGTGATCAGGCTATTAGCTGTAATCAGTTTATTATGTGTTTAAGAACATTTGTCTGTCAGTCAGCATTGATGATGAAGGCTATGAGCTATTAATGAGCTCTCATTTGCCTACTGTGTGACTATGAGCAAGTCACTTAACCTGATATTGCCTCTGAACTGAGTCTGAAACAAGGTCCATGTGGCTCAGGGCTCTACTCTGGATAAAAAGAGACAAGAAGCAAATGTTGTAACACATTTCAATAATACATAATAAATAACAGATGGAATTTAAGGTCAGAAACCCTTTCATAAGTATTTGTAATATATTTGGAATTTCAACTACTATGGTAAATTACACATTTAAAAAATAATGAGACATGAAGTGTCTAACAGCTTTAAATGTTATAAATTACATTGCTTTGTCATAAAATGGAGGCCAGACAGTTAGTACTTGTCCAGTGAATCAACAACTCAAAAAATGTTTATTCTGCTACTTTTAATATGCCAAAATGCGGTGTATTACAGCTTTCAAAGCTGTCAGCAAGTTTCCAGTGCAGTTGTGTGGACATTGTAAAATGGCTAACAACTCAAGGTTCACTGATAATAGTGAGAATAACAACTTATTTTATTTATTTAATTTTGAATTTGTTAAACAGGATAGAGAACTGATACTATTGGACCCATTTCAGTCTCTCCCCAGGGAAAAATACAATAGATACATGATATAATATGCAGAGAGAATGACAAAATTCAATGTATGCATATATTATATACAAAGTGACTATTATAGCTGACTTGAGGGTATAAAGGCAATAGATTAATAACATTATATACAGAGTGACTGAAAAACATTATATACATACATTAAATACAGAGTGGTATCAGATTTGGTATGCTTACAGAATCACAGTCAAATACAGTCAGAGCAAGGTATGTAGACAGAAGAAGGGAATGAACAAGTTAAGTCAATTTGATCAGAGAGATAGCACTTGCATTTTCCTAGAGTCTTCATATGTGCTTATATTTGTGAATGAAAAGTGCAGTAAGGGATTATGCTTGATTTAAATAGTTGAGAGGCAAGTAGAAAGCCATCACATTGTTTCATAGGTAGCCAGTTAGCTTTCTCAATGGTTTTGCACTGGTGTTCATTTCTTGGACAGTGATTGATAAATCTGCAAATGGCATTTGAAATGGACTAAATGATGGATACATTTCTTTAAGAAGCTGCAGCAATTAGAAGGAGACAATATTCTAACTGAGCGACATTTAAAATGGACTGAATGGTGAATATATTTCTTTTAGAAGATGTAGCAATTAGCAGGAGACAATATTCTACCTGAGCCAGTAAGATACCTTTACTTATAGCATTTCTACAGGGTCTGGATAGAAAAGGGGAGATCATATTAGCCAAGAGTAGGAGAGAGTGCATTTTTTTTGTGTGTGTAGTCCAGCTTTAGCTGGAAATTTAATAAGGGGTCTGACAAAATCCCTAGGTATTTGAGTGAAGCGCCATTTTCAGTAGTGTTATTCAGATGATCAAGGATTTTTAGAGTCCTGGAGATAGAAGTGAACTTTCACCTAGTGCCAAAAAGTATCATTTTCGTTTTAGAGGAGTTTAGTAGCAATTGTTTAGCAATGGCCAATAGAATAAAGAGCATAAACATTAGCCTGAAATTTGAGTTCAAGAGAAGGGAAAGAATATTTTGAGAGGAAATTCATAAATGTGTCCCCGACCAACTTTGCTGCTGTTGGAAAAAAAATTTCTGTACATCCATTTCCTTCTGTTTTGTACAGCATGAAGACAAGTATTCACCTTCAGATACTGTAATGTAACATAAATTGTCATTTTAACTTACGTATAACACTGACTAATTTTAGAGGCAAGAGCTGCAAAAGAGAAATTACTACTATTTGCACAAATGAACCATGATCCTACAAAATCAGCTTAGCCTTCTGTAGGAAAAGCAGGGTTCTTTAAATACTGCTTAGCAAACTATATAGATTTATGCTGCATTGTTACACACAGAGAACATTTTGTCTTACCCTGGAAAATATAAGATGACATTTATAAGTCAGCATATTGGTCTCACTGTGTGTTTAAACTGCTGCATTTTAATTGCTGACAGTTGTACTGCATACCAGATGTATTGGATGCGAATGTATGGTTTCAGTCCAGTTTTGAAACAGCAATCAGGTCATATAGTCTTACAACAAGCCTAAAGTTAGGGGATAAGTCTTTTGTACACACAGCCTATCTATCTAGGACAGGTACCCTGACCAGATGGGAAACTTGGCTGTGCTTGCTGAATTCAGGGGACAACTGATCGATATTATTATAGAAAACAATCATAATTCATAAAGGCATTAGATAGATTGCTCTTCTTGGTAGTAATACCATTTACTGAATCCAAGGTACACATTCCTTTCTTTTATGACTGGTGATTGTTTTTCATGACACATGATACCTAGTTCTTTATGCCACCTTGATACCTTGTAGAGTTATATGAAAAAATTCTTCTTCACTGTCTAGCTGCTGTATAGTGAAGTAGTTTAATGCCTTTATTTATTTAACATTTGTTGACTGGGAAAGTCCAACTAGGACAGAGCCTATTTTCAGCGAAGGTCTGGGGAGAAACACTCCAGATGCATGTCCTTGGAATGTGGGAGGAAACTGGAGTAACCAGAGGAAATCCACATGAAAGCAGGGAGGACATACAGATTCCACACAGAAGGCACCCCAGCCAAGAAATGAACCAGAGAACCTCTTGTTGTGACATGACAAGGTTAACTGCTGAGCCACTGCGCCAGCCTTTATTATTTGTTACGGAAATATGCCTGGTGACAGTACTTCCCAGATATAATAATGATCCTTTGTTAGCTGCCTGCTCTTTTTGGTCCTGTTGTGGCTCCTCTTCAGATTTTCCAGAATTGCAGAAGCTTTGCAATCCTGAGAAAGCATACGATTGGAGGTAATAAAAAACTCATTTCCACTTCCATGTTAGTCTCCAAACTATGTACTGGGGTGAAATACTATGCTGCATTTTGAATTGCTTAACTGCATAAGATGCCAAGACTTGCTGTCAACACAGGACATTTGGAGGGACCTTTTCTCTGAAGTTCCTATAGCGAGCATTAAATATTAGTAATCAAAAGAGAACAGAAAGCCAAATCTGTGTGTCAAAAACTCAAAACCTAAAGTAACCACACAGAAATGATGCTGTCCTAAAGAAGCATACACAGCAAGCTGAAAGCTTTCAACAGTTATTTACAAGTCATGAAATTCTGCACCATCCTTTAATAGGCAGTTAAACACTTTCAAGCACAGGACATCAATTGAACTATCATAAACATCACTAGCACAAACTATACATCCAAAATTACATCACATGACCAAAAATAGTCAATAAAATGTAGCAATATATGAAAAGTAATAGACCACCTCCATACAAATATGCAAAGCACACACACACACACACACACACACACACACACACACACACACACACACACACACACACACACACACACACACATATATATTTTACTATTATAAAGTTGGCGCAGCATTGCACGCCTATGAACTATTCGAACTACAGATGTTCCAATAGTTCATATGTGCGCCGGCCACGTAATCGAATGGTCTGTGCATTCCCAAATATAACGTTCGATTATGTACAGGGATCGCTGTACAGTGCAGTAAAGGAAATACATCCCTTTCCGTACTGTAGTGCGATCTCGGAGTTGGAATGTATACTTAGGGAGGGTGTGGGTGCACAGCCCCCCACAGGGGGGTTTGCATAACAGGATGGTAGGCTTCCTAGTTAGGGAGTTATGAGAAGGGTAGGATTGCTGTTTAGTGGCAAAAATGTTGTGTTCGACATTTGTGGCATTAACAGCTGTTTTTCAACATTAGGGCCATTAGGTGATGTGTACTTTTGGTGAAACACTTCGCTCATAAGTACCTATTTTTTTTTAACTTTCGAGATTTTAATAGTAAACCTATATATATATATATATATATATATATATATATATATATATATATATATATATATATATACATACATACATACACACATATGCATTAGTAAAAAAAATGGTACTTACTTATTATCGCAGCCACATTTGGAAGTCACCCTAACTGGTAAAGTCATACCAAAACTACTTGATGTTACATTCATATGGGATGTGTAAACTTCAAATTGCTTTTTTATCCCATTGCTTCTGAAACAGGACGTGGAGTAACGAGAAAATTTGTCTTCCTGGGTACCGTCATTTAGCGCCGTAACTGAATGGAAAAGTTCGTTAAGGCATACTGTAGCAGCTTGCCACTCACAGCAGCTATTCAGGCTTCTGATTAAGGTGCTTTTTCACATGTACATTTCTAACCATTTTGTTTTGCCTCGACTTCATAGAGGGCTGAAGTAAGGGGTGCAATTGGTTACTTTTTTGGACGTGCAGTCATGTGTTCTTTTTAAGTTGTGTCTTGTCATGTATAGCTGTGCAATTGGTAATTTTTTGGACTGGCAGTGTTTGGCTCAACACAGAGTATGTCTTTGAATGGTTTGTATTTGGTTGGTAATCACTTTCCTTACATGAGTATTAACACTAAATACAATAATTAGATTGCACTGTGGAAGAATCAGGGCTTCTTGAAGTACTAACAGTTGCATTACTTGTTATTCCCTGTTCATTTTGTTTTGCATGAAGTTATGGTGGTAAATGACGCTACCAGGGAAGAGGAATTTGCCCGTTATTGCAGTTCAGAAACAAGTTGATGCCAAGCTGTTTGGGACTTCACACACTCCTTTTTACTTCACTATAAAGTCGTTTGCTGATAACATCAGGAAGTACACGGGGCTACAAATGTGGTTGCGATAATACGTAAGTACCAAAAAAATATTAATAACCGATGCAACTATGACTGTGCAGCATGTAATTTTAATGTGGTGTTAATTGAAATGTTATCATTCCAAACATTATGCCTAATTTAATTCTAATTTAAACTTCCATGTCTGCCCCCCCCCGGGGGTCGATAGTAATTGGTTGTAATACTACAAGCAGGAACCTTCTATGTTCCTAACATTCTCTGGTATGCTTACATAGTACATTGTTCTTATTACGTAGTTTTTATGTCATAACAATACTCAGATATGTTTGCACAGGGTACGCTCTGTCTTGCCCACATAGAAACACTGACTGAGATCACATCAGGCTAGATATACTATGTTTACACTGGCATAATTAAATTTCTGTGTGAAACTAAAACCAAATGAGTTTTAATTCGGGTCTAACGTGTATAAATGGGTATTGTGAAAACATACCATATTTATAGGCTCCTGAAACAGCAGTATTGGTAGCTTTATGCACTATCTCTAATTTCTCTTTTATGGTTGTGTTTCCTTTTTCATAATTAGCACAGATATTTGAATTTTCCTGAAAATCTTGAATCCATTTAAATATGCTATGGAGAAAATGTGATTATTCCATGCTTTGATAAATATTAATTTCCAAAATAGAGAATAAATGCTGTTACTGCTTGATGCCAAAAGTTTGTATCTTATATATAAATTGACCCACTATTACTTTAGCTTGTTAATAAATTCTTTAAGCAACTCAAAAAAAATAATGCTTAAAAACAAAATAGTATCTTTTTGAAATATCTTCACCTTGATTTGATCTGTTTCATTGTCAATAAATCTGGCTTCAAGGCATCCATCAATCAAACCAGTACTACTGAGCCTTATCTGACTCCAGCACTCCCCAGCCTGCCACAAAGGTTACTAAGCAAATAAGAAATGGATGTAGATTGCAAGCTATTCTTCCATAACGAGAACAAACACATAAATGCTTACTTGCGTGCATACACACACACACACACACACACACACACACACACACACATATCAATATTCCAGAAATATGTCTTGGGATGTGGGCAGAAATCAGAGAATCCCAAGTCAACCCATATGAACACCGACAGTACGTACAGACAGAAAGCACCACAGCTGAGAAATTAACCAGACAACCTCTTGCACAGGCAATAATGCAACATGGTAATTCATAACATCGATTGCCTTAGTAAAATGAACAGAAGAAAACAGTAACATTTTAGAATAACTATACATTTTTGCACAAAAAGTTGAGGATAAACACATATTTTATTTCACTTTATGTGCTTATTAGCCAACAAAGTGAACTAATCTAGAATTAACCCATAGTAAGCATAGCATGGGCTCCAAAGAGCAAAAGCAAATATTTCCAGACTTTAGAAAAACACAATCCCATTAAGTGTTTGACGGCTCACCTTGAATTAAAGCACCATACAATATTCCAAGCACAAGGATGTAATCCAAACATAAAAATGTTTATTCCACCATTCTTTAACTGAATTCCACAGCAAATATAATGACCTCCAAAATCAACAGTGAAGTAAACGCTTTCATCGTAACCATAACAGACTTTATCAAACTGTTGTGTTTCCCTCCTTTTTACACTTATATACAAATGTGTACTTAATTAGTATCCAATTAACATTTAAAAATACAGTTCACTAAAATTTATTAAAAATATACATGTTCAAGAAGTGTATTAGCAGGACAACAATACATTTAAGGTTAATACCAGAAGAATACTGAATGTGTAAACTGAAAACATAGGTGTTAATGTAATAATTCACATTCTAAATTACAATTTCCTAGCTTTCTGTTTTAATACTGGCCGTAGGGATAAATATTCATTAATACCAGGGGATTCTGTTGCTTTTAATGTCAACTGCCAATGCAGTTCCCTAGTTTCTAACTCATTCCCCCAATCACCTCCTCTAATGTTCCTTTTAACTATCTTCAATATACCAAACGTGAAACTGGTAAAATTAGGACATGTTTCTGAATGTTTAAAAAGAGCATTGTTTTTATTCTTTGTTTCCATAGCATATGTATGTTCATAAATTCTTTGCCTTAGGGATCTTTCTGTTTTCCCCACATATAAATTTAAACAGCTTTGACAAATGGCAATATATACAACCCCTCTTGTTTGACAATTGCCACCAACCATCCTAATAGTGGGTGTCTTGTCTCCTACCTTGTATTCACTGCTTTCCAAAATCAGTGAACATTGGTTACACCTACCACATTTATTAGTAGATCTAACTGTACTTAACGATTTTGTGTGTTCTAATAAATATTTCATATTTTCCCCACTCTATTAGTAAAGAGTGGGCCCCTACCTACCCAGTGGGTGTACTCTTCATTTCCTTCCAAAATCACCCAATGTTTGGTGAGAATCTTTTGTACCTCCCTGCCAAATGAACTAAATTCTATAACCATAGAATGTGTGTATCTATCAGTCTGGTTAATTTGTGCTTCCTTAATAACTTGTTTTTGTCCTAATAGGGGAATTAATTTGTTACCGCATCCTATTGTAATCTCTTCTTTCAAATTTCTCCACCAATTCCGTTGGGTATCCCCTATTCCTAAACATATCAGTCAACAACATCAATTCTTTTGTTAACCCTTCATACATTGAACACATTCTTGCCCCTCTAATCATCTGGCCTCTTACAAGGTTTCTCTTAATATAAAATGGGTGTTGACTCTCAAATCTCAAGAAACTATTAGAATATGTGGGTTTCCTGTGAACTAACAATTCAAAACAGTTCTGGTTAATGTTTTTAATCAACCTTACATCCAAGTAGTCTATAATGTGTGAATTGTAAGTATGTGTAAATTGAAAATATTCACAAATGTTATTAATAAATCTCTCGAGTATTAATACTTTCTCAAAATCCACTTTCCATAAAATAAACGCATCGTCCAAATAACGAGTATATAGTATCCGATCTTTGGAAAATTCAGTAACAAATATGTATTTCTTCTCCCACATACAAAAAACTAAATTAGCAAAAATTGGGGCACAACTTGACCCCATTGCTACCCCCTTTAATTGCCTGTAATATTCTTCTTCAAATACAAAAAAGTTGTTTTTTAATATCCATTCGATCATTTGTACTACAAAATTACAGTCGGGAAACGGGGGTGTTGGTTCTGTAGGCAGTTAAAAACCTCCTCATTAATAACCTCCTGCATTAAACTATCCTCTAGGTACATCTGTAGTCTCCTATGAACTATGTTGACTTCATTTCTAGAGACACTTGAGTATTTTTCTGTATCCTGTTGGTTATCTCATTAATATAATCAAGTGTTTCTACTAATACTGTCCCCCCTCCTTTATTTGGCTTCATTGCCCGTATTGATTTTGACTCCCTTAGCTCGTTTAATAATATTTTGTCTTCTCTAGACAGGTTGTGATATTCCTCTTTATAACCATAATATTGTTTACAAATTTCCTTAGTACATGTGTTCTCAAAATGTACCAACACTGGGTTTAATGCGGGGTCAAACAGAGTTTTTTTTTTTCTTTAAAGTACTTCTATTCACATTTTGTACATTCGTTGACTGCTTAAAATATAACTGCAAATTAAATTTTTTTGTATATAACATCAATTCAGTGAGTGTTTGTGCTAATGCTGGTTTCAGAACTGTATCTGTATCTGACTCCAGTGCTCCCCAGCCTGCCACAAAGGTTACTATGCAAATAATAAATGGATGTAGATTGCAAGCCTTTCTTCCATAATGAGAACAAACACATAAATGCATACTTGCGTGCACACACACACACACACACACACACACACACACACACACACACACACACACACACACACACACACACACACACATACACACATCAATCTTCCAGAAATATGTCTTGGGATGTGGGCAGAAATCGGAGAATCCTGAGTCAACCCATATGAACACCGACAGTACGTACAGACAGAAAGCACCACAGCTGAGACAACCTCTTGCACAGGCAATAATGCAACATGATAATTCATAACATCAATTGCCTTAGTAAAATGATCAGAAGAAAACAATAACATTTTAGAATAATTATACATTTTGCACAAAAAGTTGTTTGAGGATAAACACATATTTTATTTCACTTTACATGCTTGTTAGCCAAAAAAGTGAACTAATCTAGAATTAACCCATAGTAACCATAGCATGGGCTCCAAAGAGCAAAAGCAAATATTTCCAGACTGAAACTAATTATATGATTAAGTATTCAGTTTAAATAACCAATACATAGCACATATAATCTAAGCAGATGAAAATGCATGTCATATTAAAGATGTCAAATATATATACAGTGAAGAGTATTTACATATAACATTTTAAAGCCTAACTTCTATCATAAATAGAAAGGTACTAGTGATTCATGGCTCCATAGTTAGACATACAGTAACCATTTAAAATGCCCCAAAACACAGAGACTGAACAGTAAAAAAAAAAAAAAAGAAAACGGACTTACATGGATGAAGTTTGAGATAGCCATTTCCTGGAATATTCCCTTTTCTCTGAGGTATGATGATCTCAGAGATGGTATATATAAGTTTTGGGGTATGGGGGGCTTGTCCCCCTGCAAAAAAGAAGTTTAAAGGAAAAGAGCAATGTCTGACATTCGCTCATCTTCTGGGTTTTCAATCTTTTTTTTTCTGTCTGTCATCACTCAGTGTTTCAAGTGTTGACATTTCAATAGAGGACCTAGATGTATAGATTCTACATTCATGAGGCCAGGCGATTACAAAGTGACACTGAGCTGTCTGTCAAGGGCCAGGATTGCTGACTCCACAAAGGTTGTTAAGGCCATTAAGACAGACAAATATGAGTATGTCATGGTGTTGGCCAATGTTGGGTAAATAAGAGAGAGACAGAGAGACAGAGGCAGAGACAGAGAAAGGTGACAGGATTCTACATGCATGCCACTAATGCAGGAAAGACCCTAGTACTGACTGAAAACGTTCCATCAACAAAAAAGGTGTCACTATATAATAAAAAAATGATTGACTTTAACAATTGGCTAAACACAATGTCATTCTAGGGGATTCAGAATGTATTAGCATGAGATGAGATGCTTTGCAACCATCCTCCATTTGTTAGAGATGGCTTGCAAATGTGTTAGCATGAGATGAGATGCTTTGCAACCATCCTCCGTTTGTTATTGATGGCTTGCGAATGTTTTAGCATGAGATGAAATGCTTTGCAACCATTCTCCGTTTGTTAGAGATGGCTTGCGAATGTTTTAGCATGAGATGAGATGATTTGAAACCATTCTCCGTTTCTTAGAGATGGCTTGCGAATGTTTTAGCATGAGATGAGATGCGTCGCAACCATTCTCCGTTTGTTAGAGATGGCTTGCGAATGTGTTAGCATGAGATGAGATGCTTTGCAACCATTCTCCGTTTGTTAGAGATGGCTTGCAAATGTTTTAGCATGAGATGAGATGCTTTGCAACGATCCTCCATTTGTTAGAGATGGCTTGCACCTCTCATTCTAGGCTTCTGCATACAGATAAAAACTTTTGCTGTCCCTCATTATACCTTTTTTTGGCAAGACATTAACAAACCTCTAACCATAACTTCCACAACAAATCAGCCATTAGATCTTAACAATGTGGCTCTAAATGTTATAAGTCTAAACAACCAACTGCTGGACCTTAAGGCTCTCCTGCCTTAGTATCAAATCCATGTTTGCATTGTTACAGTGATCTGGGTTAAGTAACCAGAGACCACTCTCTCAATTCCTGGGTATTGAGCATACCAGTCATTTAGGCCAGATGGAAATTGTGGTGGTATATCCATGTTTTTTACTGGCCACATTGTCTTGTGACAGACACTTAGAGAGTGCAAGGGGATCTTACTGAAATCCAAGTCTCACTAAACAAGGTTATCTTTCAGTTCATAGCATGCTACAGAACTCTCTCCATGTCTCCATAAAGTCATAGACCGTTCCTAAATATTCTGTGTGAACTGCATTGGAGCAGTAACACAATTATCCTACTATGATGATTTTAACTACCAAAGGATTAACCGGGGGGTCTATACTACAATGTAGGATATGCTCAGAAAAATAAGATTTTATATATAAAAAAAAAACAGATTGTTAAGGAGCCTACTAGAGAACATAATATACTTGATCTGGTCTTATCAAATTTAGCATGTGTATGTACCATCCCCAAGATATCCCCCCATTGGTCAAATCAGGTGATAGACTAGTAATGTTCTACATCAGAATCTACAAACCACAACAAACAAATACCACGAAGTCCAAGGACTTCAGATGTAAACATTTCAAAAAATTCTGTGAGTAAAACCTTAAATTCAGGTATAACAGTATTATCCCAAATGTTTATACTGCAAAAAAGTTATGCAGAGAAATTCTACTTGCACTTGGATAAAGGTATTTATTTGGCAGTTCTAGCTAGATCCAAGCAATTAGGGAGGTCAAAAGCAAACCAGTGTGGTGCTTATCAAGCATAAGTAAAGTGTATAATAAAAGGAAGAAACTCCTAAACCTATATAGCAGAACAAATTACTCCCAAATTAAGGAAAACATTGAACAGGTAGGTAAGAAACTAAAAAAAAAGATTTATGAAAAAACAAAGGTATCTCATGAACCCAGTAGTTACAAAAGCCAAAGAGAACTACAAACCCTTTTTTTTTAGTTATATCAGGAAAATATGAAATGATACCCAACATTCCTCTAGGCTTATTTATCATGGTACCAATTATTTTGATTCAGTAGATATTGCCAACATATTAGCTAATAAATTCAGTGCTAACTTCACCCCAGAGACCTCTACTTCATAAAAAAGTTATCCCTGATGAAATAAGTCCATTAGTCTTCATGAAATAACATGTAGTGAAGGTACTCTCCAAAATAAAGAATACCTCATATATGGGGGTCTGACAACATTCCTTGTTATCTAATTAGTAGCACTAAGCATGTATTGGTGGGACTACTCCTCAGCCTCTTCAGCCTGAGCCTAACAACTGAGTCTGTCCTATGAGAATGGCAACAGCTACTGCTTTGATTAGACTTATCATTGAGTGCAGTGCCCCCTATAGGATATACCTTACAAAGCATATCAGGTGATTGGAAAGACCTCAGAGGTTTGTAACTAAAAGGACTGGGGACCTAAAAGATCTATGCTTCAAAGATAGAATGGTGGGTTTCTCCCTTTACTCAAGTCTTATAGACTGTTAGGGATGATCTATGTCTTACTTATAGGGCTATAAACAATTCATCAGTTGAAGAACACTTATAATCCAAAATTATCAGACAGTCCAGCTAATGTTAGGGACAGACATCTAAAGCTATTCTTGTAAATAAATAATACTAAAAATAGGGATAGATTTGTTAATCAATGCCTACCTCTTCTCTGGAACAAACTCACTTTCCAGGTTAAGTAATGTGACACACTGTCTGTATTTAAAAAGGAGCTGGACAACTGGATGGGTGTTAACAACCTGGTCAGGCCTGACTCTCCTTGAAATGAAAGGCAAGGCCTAAGGGTGGGCACTGGCAAGGCAGAAATGGCCTTGAGGCTCATTTGCCTTGTAACTCCCATGATCTCTTGAGCATAATAAATACAATTTTCAGAACAGTAACAAAGACAATTGTATAAAACAGTAAATTCAAACACAATGCAATTTAAGTGTAATAGCAATGTAATAACAACTGCAACCTTTTGAAACAAATCTTAAACTGGAACTAAGACAATCCTGGATCTGCCATTGGTCAAGTCCAGGATAAAATGTACACATGCTTGCAAACCATAATTTTATCCAACATGAAAAGCTACAATGCAAATGCATATGTTTTTGTTTTGTTTTTTATTTTGTACTCGTATAAAGACATGAATATTATATGAGTTGCACAATATGGTTTTTTTATGTATGCAGCCTGTATAGTCTCATTCCATGTTACTATTGCTGTTTGCCATGTAAAACTTGTACAGTATATTCCTACTGTTCTTTGTCATGTGGAACTAATCTCCCTGGGCCTCCGCTGAATGGGGTTTTTTGTGCCCATCTGAACAATTTCAGTTAACAAATGCAAAATAAATAAAAAATAAATCAATATGATACAAAATTGTAAATATTGCAATATATCAGTCTAATAAAAGAAATATGAAAATAGCAACTGCAGCTAAAAGCCAGTCTTTGTACCAAAAAAATCAGATAAAAGATAACAGGTCTGGCAACTACTGCTAAAAGCATAAAACTTTTAATAAAATTATAAATTATACCAAGAGATAAGCGCTTTCACACTAACTGCTTTATCAGATCTAAAATTTACTCTAAAATCAAACCATTTTAAAATATAGAACAACAAATCAAAAAACAGAATCCATTTCAACAACATGTGTGGGGGGGGGGTGGGTGTCTGTGATGTAATCAAAAGTAATTGGCCGATATTACTTTCTGATGACAATATCAGAAATATTGTAGATAACAAGCCTAGTTTTGCATTCAGGAATAATTATTCTTTATGCTTTTAGCCATGTTTGTCGGACCTGTTATTTTTATCAGTCTAATAAAAGAAATAGATGAGGTTAATCAGTAATTCAATATATGATGTTGAATACAGTAATGCAGAAAAGCAGTAAAACATATAAGGCATTTATTACGTTCTGCAGGAGTTTAAGATGGGGTAGAAAAGGAATTCATCTTCATTTTAAAAGAAGGATTTATTTTACAAGAAGTTATGGTGGTACTTGGAGTTTAGGCTGAGCATAGAGATTATATTGCGGTGGATTGTGCAAATCAGAGGCAAGTTTCTCTATCTTTTAGGGCAGCTTTTATTTATTTTATTTATTTATTTATTGCATTTGTTTACCGGGATAAGTCCACTGGGCCTAAAAGAGCCCATTTTCAGTGGAGGCCCGGGGAGAAATGCTCCAACGAGATACAGAAAAAATATAAACATTAATTAGTACAGAAGCAGAAACAGTGTTACAGATAGTAAATATAGTAACATATACAGAATATATACATACAAGCAGGAATCTAGTTTGTTTGATTACAGCAGTATATACAGAAAATATACATTAAAGCAAAATTCAATGAATTGAATCAGATTGGTATAAACAGAGATCAGTATTATTGTACCACTCACTTTGGGTGTTACTGTTTCTGATTTCATGAGACAATTTGTTCCAGCAAAAAATGAAAATGCATAGCGAATGGTTATAGATGAATCTTGAGGTCAAATGAACAGGTGGATGGAATCAGATGGACAGGAAATGAACAGGTGGATGGAATCAGATGGACAGGATATATTATAAGGAGAAGTACTAGCATAATGTTTTATTGTTAGTTGTATATGACCATGTTTTTTGGCGATGATTTTGTATGTAAAAGTAAAAATTAGATGTGTTCCTTCCTTAAATGGAAGGTGATTAAGATAAGAGAGGGCTGTTTAGTGATGCTGTAGATTGGGTAAAAGCAGAATAAACCTGCATATCTGTTTGTACAGAATTTGTAGGCCCTTAAGATTTTGTTCATATGTGTATATGGGTAGGTGAAATCTATATTCAGTTTGGGCTTGAATAATGCCTTTACACATGTTTGAGGAATAAGAAAATGGGATATTTTTTTCACACAGGGAATGGGAGTGACTTTTTTTGCTCTTTTGGTGAATGATATGTCTAGACTCAGAGAGATGAGGATCAGGATAGATGCCAAGATATTTAATGCAGGAAATCAAGGTGATGGCTTTGCTGAGTGAGGAAGATGGCTGGGATGGTGGCAGAGATGAATCTAGCATTTATACCAAAAGCTATATCTTTTATTTTGTTCTACCAAAGGAGGAGTTACTTGTCATTTTATTATTATTTAATTAATTTACTAATATTTTTGTTGATCAGAGCACTCTTACAGGGCATTAAAATAGTTTTTAAGGGCGACACAAGGCTGCACCCATTCGGAGTATTTGGTCAGAGAACCAAGGAAATTCTGCTAGAGATGCTTAATTTTTAGTATGAGGAACTGAATTAATTTATGAGATGACGAAATAATAGAGGAATGCCTGTTCTTTTTGCTTAAAAACAGGAATGATGTTTTACGTGAATTGCTGATATTTTTATTTTATTTCTATCAATTTGTGTATTTTTTTATTAAAAAAAGGAATGATTATATTAGTAAAAATCTTTCTTTTACATCCAACTGAGATAATGCCATCTCAAGCTGATGGGACCTTGGAATGATGCCACAATCAAAGCATGACGGCTCAGAGTGAACAGCACCCCTTTATGTTATATTTTAGTGTCAGTAAAATAATTCCAACTATCTGATGTGACAACATAACCCGCACTTTTCTGATCTTCCAGTATCAAATGCAAATGCACTATCTGCTGAGCTTAACATATTATAGAAGGACATTTTTTAAGAAACTAATGTATTTTTATGACTTAAAGATGTCTGGGTCATCTGCATTAAGGATAGCTCTGGACAGCTTTAGGTCCATGTGTTCAAACAGGGACTGTCTTGCATGAAGATGGACAGTTAGTAACCCAATCAACAAGTATTGTGACCTTCTACTAAGAACTAAGCATCAGTTAATCTTACTCTGTTTAGTGTACTGGTGAACTTTGAACAAGACTGGGGGCAGTGAATCAACTTTGAAAGAATTATTCAATTAATTTTATCGTGCAAATAAAGGAATAGAGAACCTTCTTCAGAGTGACTCATTAAGCCGACATTCACCCAGTTTACTTGTATTCTTCAACTTCTGAGTGAATTTACAAGTTAGCATATAACCAGTTTCAGTTGTCATTTAGATTGTAACAGGGATAGATTACAGTGTTTTTCTGAAAATAGCTGTCTGTTCAACAATTTTTATTTGAATTTACCTGTAGATGTGTATACTTCCTTACATTTAATTACCATTTCATTTTGCATAATGTAAGTAAAGTAAGCTCATAGGTCAACACTAGCTATCAGTCTGCAGACTATTATAAGCCTAGCCAATAACCAGTGGTCAGAATCCAATACTTTACCTTGTACCTCTGAGGTTAAGACTTTAACCATTATAGCAAAGCTTGTTTTATTGTATAAATACACTCAGGGGCAAACATTATAGGTGGTATCTGTTGACTTATAGTCTCCTGCCTAGATTCCAGGCTGCATTCAACTTACTGTGCAAAACCTGGCTAGACTTTCTTTTCTGGCTTTCTGTCCTGAAAACTTTTATACTATAGACTTTCTGAAATTTTGTATCCATTCATATATACTCTGTGGCTGTTAGTTTAGAAATTGACACTGATTTCCTTGATTGGCAGGACTGCTTAAATAAGATTTTACAGACCAATAGTTTTTAGTAACTTTAAGCCCTGATGTTAAATACATTTTTCCCCAGAAATATTTGAATGTAATCCTAATTTACTGCCTAATGGGACATAGTTTAGCCTTCATTTCCACTACTGGGTCATAGTTAGTGTCATGATTTGAGAGCATCAATGACTTGGGAGGTAGCAATATGTTATTTGATGAAGGTACTAGAAATAAAAGTCTGTGGGTTCTATCCCCATCTGAGGTACTTGGATTTCTGTTTCAGTAATGACAATGTAGTGAAATGTCTCAAGAGAGTTGTTAATCTAGCATCACCTCTGCCTGAGTTGCTGGTAGCACAGGTAGGTTTTTTAAAGATTTCCCAGTGCTTACCAAAAATAGTACAGAACCTTTCCGTACTGGCTGGGAGAAATTAACATAGGAAAGTGTTAAATCCCACCATGGTGTCTCCCCTGACAATACATTTTTGTTCTAGAAGTATGTTAAACTGAATACAAAATCAATAAATAAATTGAACATATCTCTCAAGGGTGCTTAATTTGAGAATTTAGAATAATAATTTCAATGGTTCATCTTGCATTCACTATTATTAAACAGAACCTAGGATCATATAACGTATGACTCTTCCATGTGAAATTTTTTGTTACCCTTCAGACTTTTGTGGACCACAGAATGGGATCTGAGTGGTTCTCTGTGATTAGATTCAACTGTGTCCCATAGCAATCAATAGACAAAGGTTTCTGATTAATGTGGTGCTTTTTATCCTATCTGGTCTGCTCAACTGTAAATTGATGCCCTGTTGAATCTCTGTGCTACCGTGTAGTGAGATCTGAGATCTCTGCTGTTTTAGTCTACTCTCTTAACACCAGTTTTCTTTGTACAAACTGGCAACTGCACTGAGCTTGTTTACAGCTTAGAAATGTGGCTGTATGCCGTAATATAATTTATAGATTTCTGCTCTGTATATGGTGAAAATGCATGTTGTAATATATATTTCCTTCTAGGTACCTTCTAGCCCTTGTGATTTTTGCCTTCTTCTGCTCTCTCTCTTTCTCTTTCTCAAACCTACTAATCATTATTTTCAGAATACTGAATGTCCTTGTACTCAGTTGTATTTAAAACCTTGCACAGCCTGCGAGCTATTATTCACAGAAACACTTTTTGATTCACTTAAATCTTTTTTAATTTCTTTGTATTTGAATTTAGTCATTTTTTAACTATTGTAATCTTTTTTTGTAATTTACTAATGATTGGAGCTTATCTCCCTGGGCCTCTACTGAAAATGGACATGTATCCAGCTAGACTAGCCCAACCAACAAATGTAAAATAAATAAAATAAATAAATACCTCCCATTGGACTGTTAAACCCCTAACCAAAGAAGCAGGATGTAAGTTGGGGAGATGTGCTAATCATATTAATGTAGTATGCACCACCTATAATTATGGCATATTACACAACCAATGCCTCCAAACTGATGTAGTCCATTAGAAGAGCTACTAATGGGTCAATGACTTCCAACCATGTAAACGCTGTTTGTGTCAGTGTTAGCACAAAATGAAGACTGTATGTTCATAGGTTCATAGGTGGGTACTAGGCTAGTGACCCTGGGGCCTATATAAGCCTAGTCAAAAAGGTTCCCTGGCTTTCACCACCCAAGAAAATTATTTTATAGGTAGGTACTAGGATAATAAGCCCTTGCAACTTGTACATTATAGCCGCAATACGTTGCCACAAAGCCATCTAAGGTAAATCAATAAGTGGGAATTTCATGTCTTACAAAGGCAAATTTTCAAACAGTTCTTGCAGATGGAACATCTGGCATTAAAAATAAACACTTGATGATATAGTAGTAACACTAAAATGTAAATAAGAAACTCCTTTTCTGGAGAATCACTTTTCTTATCAATAATGCTTTGCAGTCATATGCAGACCATTGTCTAATACCTACTATGTATTTCTGTGAGCAAACTGTGAAACTAAAAAAAAACAGATTATTATTGTCATTGTTTGAAAAATTACTTATAGCATTAACATGGGAAGCATAACTGGAAATATAATTATTTGGAAAGATACTTCAGAATGTATGCAAAGCACTTTAAAAGCATTTGACTGCAGTTCATGGGGGATACACTTTTTCTTCTTAATGCTGTTGCCTGCATAATTTTATATATATATATATATATATATATATATATATATATATATATATATATATATATATATATATATATATATATGTTACCTGATTTGAGCCTAAAATATTTAAATACTCACCTTTTCCACAATTTTACACAGCCTTTTATTTTAAACAATTAAAAAACTCCTTAAGACACAAACTCTGACGGTGTGTGTGTGTGTGTGTGTGTGTGTGTGTGTGTGTGTGTGTGTGTGTGTGTGTGTGTGTGTGTATGTGAGTCTGTGCATACTAGGTCTCCCATAATACCTGGCAGTCTGATATTTCTGCTTATTGCCCACTCTTTTGGACAATATTGCTTGCTTAACATAGATTGATTTTCATTCTGCTCAGTATTTTTCAAATGCTTTCTTATTTATTTGTTTGTTTGTTTTTTTATTCATTCATTAGCTTTTGTTTATCAGGAAAGTCCAACTGGGAAAGAGACTGACAATTTCAGCAGAGGCCCAGGGAGAAAAGCTTCAATGATATTCATAATACAAAGAAAAAAGCATTGGATGAAATACATTATAGATGAATACAATGGGCATACACATTTAGGCATTGAAATGTACATATATTGATAAAGCTAATTAATAAGACATGTTAACAGTAAGCTAACATTTACGATGGCATTGAATTCTTTCATCTGAGTACAGGAAGTAGTGGCATTTGTGTAGGAATTTCAGCGGAGGTTTCTTTAGAAAATCATTATTACAGATTTAAATTTTTTCTGTTTATGAATGCTATAATATTATACAAAAAAAAGTTTGAAAACGGTGTAAAACAGTAGCGTGATAAGTGTGCAAGAAGGTGGAAGTAGGAGTTGTTGTTGTCTTTCGGCTTTTCCCGGTTAGGGGTCGACACAGTGGAACTCCGGTCCGCTAATGATTGGCTGTAGATTTTCACGAACGCTGAGGTGCCAGCTCGACGTTCAACCTTCAACTAAGGCATGCCCATTTAGGCATTTCTTTCGAACTCCCACCCAAACACGGGGAGGACGTGCAGACTCCACACAGAAGGCACTCCCCGCACTTCAGCCGAGAATCGAACGGGAGAACCTCTTGCTGTGAGGCAACAACACTACCGCTGTATAACTTTCAAAATAAGAAATATTTATTTCTATTGATGAACATCTTTTCTAGTAAAACTGACACAAACAGCTTTTATATGGGTGGTATATCACTATTTGACGAATAAAGCCACTATTTCAGTTTTTACCTTTCATCTGATAACTGCTTGATTGTTGGTTAAATATTGTCCAAATTCCTTACCACAATGGTTACTTTCTATCTTTGTCTTTTTCTAACTTTTGGAGGGAATCAAACTCTGGACTAAAAGAAGCAGCTTATAAACAGATTGTAGCATTAATATTCTTTGCTTACTGTCAGAATATAGACGGCAAAGTTTTAGTTCTGACAGATCCAAAACACAGCTGTGGCAGAGGAGTCGGATGACCAGGCTGACATGACCATTTTTGGTTCTCCAAGGGGTTTCACAAAAGCATATTCTTTCATTCCTTCTTTCTTTTCTTCTTTTTTAACTAGAAATGTCTTTCAAGGTATTATCCATTTTTACAGAAGGTTTAGGTAAAAAAGCTCCAGTCTTAGATAATAACACATGTAAAACATACTACACGACAGAATTAAATAACAATGTTTACAATTAAAAATCTTGTGAATTACAGAATCCTTCACTACTTAAATGTAATTGCCACAATAAAACAACCACTCAAGATATAACAGAAGATTAGCCTGGTTTCACATTACTGCTAAACCATTTACTGGGATAATGCATATATTAAACACTTATGTCTGCTGTGTGTCGGAAATCTAGGAAATGTTAACTATAACCAATAGCTGTTGAATACAGCTATTTTAAACAAATCTCAGTTTAGCTAAGAAGTAAGTAAATCAAGCATAACTGATAATCTTTGCACAGTGCCAAGCCTGCACTGAAGCCACATTGCACTACAATTTTGTCCTTCTTTGGTCTTGTTAGATTTAATGCTTTGAAAGGCACTCAAGCACCTGCCCTTAGACTCTGCCCTGCACTAAAATCTGAGCAAAGGATAAATGCTGGAGACCATGGATAGACCTCTAAACGATATCCTAGAGTCACTTTAAAGACATCTAGTGCCTAGGGCATATTTACAGCTGGACACTCACTTTTGTTTACTCTTGCAAAGTACCTCAGAGAGTCCTGGGATTACATGAGTACAACTCCAGAACTCAGCTGTAGCATATGAGTTTGGTTCTTCAGTCAGGTTTCAAGGAGGCTATACAAAACAGAAAGCACTGGATACCTAGCATTTGGACATGTTTATGTAGCCCAGTCCTACAGTAGTTTACTCTTATTTGCATGAAGTTCCAGGAGTTGTAGAATATGCCACAAGATGATCGCAGAGCTGTTCCAGTGACAGTGGCAAAATGGTGTACCTGTAGCATTTCTGATTACACTCTGCTTATGGTCACTGATAATGTTCACTGCAGCTACACTGAGATAATGGAATTTCACTGTCTGTTTTTTTTTTTTTTTTTTTTTTTTGGGTGTAGAGCATTGATCCACATGAACTATTTTTAGACTCAGCATGGAAACGCTGTCTGTTTGAGTCACATAGCTGGGAAACAGATGAGTGTATCAAACTCTGGACTGCATATTGAAGCTCTTTAACAGCTTATAGCCTTAACCTTCTGTGCTAACAGCCAGATTGCCATGTATTACAATACTTGTTAGTACGGTTGATACTTTGCATGCACTTGTGGCACAGCGATATATGTTTATGTAGGTTAGGGTAGAAATAATGCACAGCTGCTCTTATCCTGTTGTGAGCAATACTAGTGCTCTGACTACATTGTCTGCAGACCTTCTGCCATTCTAACATGCATGGAGTGCACCAGAATATCCAGACAGAGAATGGTTACGTCGCTGTTTGCATCAGTAGGTTGCATTTAGAAGTATGAGGTATGTGATTTTCCCTATTACAGTAGGTCATGACTCTTCCATGTGATACACAGTGTGGCTCTTTTAGTGCAAGCTGTACCCCCCTCACTCATCCAACAACCAATCCACATCTCTCCCACCCATCACACATTTATGCACACCACTCCTACAAATCCAAACAATTAACAACCCTCCAAATCTTACCTCCTGCAATTGTCTCTACTATTCTTTTTAATATGCACCTACCAGATCACATCTTACAATTGTCCAGGACAGGACAACTTTCCCCTAACCCATAAAACCACTGCCATTATCTTTCCCATCCTACCCACTTACTCATTAACAATAAACGCCACCTTATTTCTAACTACATCCATAAGTTATACCCATTTTAAAGTCATCAGCTACTACTCCAAATCAACAGCAACCCAAAAATACCTAACCATTCTGCAAAAACTAGCTAAATTAATGCAAACAAACCATTAATAACTTCTAATGCTGGAGACATCCACCCAAACCCAGGACCTAACAATACAAATCCTCTGACCAATTCACAGCAGCATCCAACAACAACACAACTTAATACCAGGCCATTAAATAGTCTACTCCTCCTAAACCTAAATATTAGGAGCATAAACAATAAAATACATGAACTACACACTCCAATCTCTCTATATTCCCCAGATATAGTCAGTATAACAGAAACATGGCTAAAATCATCTACCCAAAATACAGAGATCCTACCACCAGGATATAGTATCCTTAGGCAAAATAGACTAAGGAAAAAGGGCGGTGGCATTGCCCTGCTATACAAAAATAGTTTAACCATAACTAAAACTGAGATAACCATGCCCTCTTTGGAAAAAGCAGAGATTCTCTTAGCAAGGCTCACAATATGTAGCAGAAAAACCATCAACCTAAGTAACAGGTTATATCCCACCAGGCAATAATATCCCTATCATGGAGACATTACTTCTATGGCTATCACAATCCATGCCTCAAGAGACCATTGTATATAGTCTAGCTCACATGCTCCTCCCAAGTACACACTAACCATATCAATCTACATACATTCTTTCAAGTAATCAAACAGCCCACTAGAATAGTCAAAAATAGTAAAAAAAGCCTATTAGACTGGGTTTTACTAAATAAAATACCTTGTTCCTACATAGCAGGGACCCTTCCTGATTCACTGAGTGACCATCAAACTACTTTCTTACTTAAATACAACTCCCACCACCCCAAACCCCAATGCTTCAAACAATCAGATACAAAAAACACTTTCACCCAACTAACTTCACACAAGAACGAAAACTTTACAATTGGTCTGAACTTGATAACCTACCTCTAAACGAAGCCATTGACCACTTCAACTCCACCTTCTTAGAAATATTGAACAGACATCCTCCTGCAAGAACTACCAGAGTTAAGGCTAACACAGCTCCATGGTTAACTAGAGAAACTAGGCAAAAAATAGCAGAAAGGAACAGAGCCTGGTTATCCTGGAGGTCTAATAAAAACCCTAGTACACAGCAAGCCTACCAACAGATTAGAAATCTAACCAAGAAACTAGTTATGCAAGATAAGAGAAACTACATTATTACCCATCAAAACCAACACGTGAATAATCCTAAGAAATTCTGGACAGGTTTAAACAAGTTACTACACCCTGGTAAAACCATGAACCCACCCCCAACATCAGGTTTAACAAAAGATAACGTGCCTGAATCCTTCAATATATTCTTCACAGAAACCATACTTGCTCTAGCACAAAATCATCTCACTGCCAGTGCAACAGGTGATCATCCTTCCACTAACCATAGACCCACTTTTAAGCTGCAACCCACCCCAACCTCATGCATATGAAAACTACTCTCCCAGTTGAAACCTACAACACTAGGAGCAGATGCCCTCCCCAATGAATTTTTAAAACTGGCAGCAGCAGAAATAGCTGTACCAGTCTCTATACTAATTAACAGATCAATCACTGAAGCTACAGTGCCCCTGATTTGGAAATCTGCCTACATTCTACCTCTTCACAAAGGGGGAAGTTCCTATGATATATCTAACTACTGACCAATCGCAATTCTATCTCCACTGGCTAAAATATTAGAAAAATGCATACACCATCAACTAATGGCCTGCCTTGTTAACCATGAACTCATATCACAAACACAACACGGTTTTCGTCCAGGTCATAGCACAACTACAGCTCTGCTAGCATTCACAGACACCATAAACTATAGCAGGAACAATGGTAAACTTACTTCAGCCCTTTTCTTAGAACTATCAAAAGCCTTTGATATGGTTAACCATACCACACTCATCTGCCACCTCAAAAACCTAGGCTTAGACAACCAATCAGTCTCCTGGTTCAAAAACTACCTTAGCAATAGGCAACAAGCAGTGCAATGGAACAATAACTTGTCCCCACTCTTACCAGTCACACTTGGGGTACCTCAGGGATCTATACTGGGTCCCTTGCTATTCTCACTTTTCACAAACAATCTCCACTCAGCTGCAAATAGTACTAGCCTTATCCAATATGCAGACAATTCCACTATAATATGCAGTGCCCCAACCATGGCAGAACAACACAACAAAACCCAGGATAATTTCTATGCAGTCAAAAGCTGGCTTACTGATAATGGTCTCATACTCAACCCCAAAAAGACCAAACTCCTGCTATTTCACCCCTCACAAAATACCAGTCTTAGCCCCACCTTTAATATCCACTCTAAAAATGGGACCCTTATTACACCCAAATCCCACACAAAACTACTAGGCGTTACCATTGATAACAAGTTAAAATTTGATATACACATTAATCTCGCTATTAAAAACACTCACAGAAAGCTAGGTAGTCTCTACAAACCCAAATCCTTCCTGACTCATAATGCTAGAACCACAATTGCTCACACCCACCTCCTCTCAGCATTACTGTATGCATCCCCAATCCTAACCAATCTATCCAAAACAGAAACCAGCAAAATGACAACCTGCTATAATCAGATAGCCAAATTTGCTAACAACAGCTCCTTCAGAATCCATCACTGTCATAACTTAAAACAACTGGACTGGCTTGAACTACCAAATTTACTAATCTATAATCAATTGATCATCACTCACAAGCTGCTCTCCCAACCATACAAAACACCTTCTTTAAGTAACCTAATTGAGCAGTACTCCTATCCTAGGCAACTCTGATCCACAAACAAGTTACTTTTAACAGTTACCAGATCCCACAACCATGCCGGTGACTCCCTCTACTCATCTTACATATCCAAAATCTGGAACTCCCTGCCATCATCCATAACCCTGGAATCTTCCCTATCCAAATTTAAAAAGTCTATCAAAAATCATCTCAACAACAAATGTTTATGTCCACGTTCCACACCAGACTAACTCCAGTCTCACTCCAATCCTACTGTAACTCTTGCATTAAACTTATAGCCTCTTGATAGCTCTGCATAGCCTTAGTACACCGCAATCAAACGAACAGTGTGATTCTTGGTACTCAATATACTTTATGGTTGTTTAGAAATATACTGATCATTGTACATGTCTTTGTTATAGACTTGTGTGCTCAAATACATAGTCTTATTGTATTTACTGTAATATGTTGTGAATTTTGTTTGTATGTCTTGAACATATGTCTCTTTGGAGCTTTTCTCCTCGGGCCTCCACTGAAAATGGACATGCATCCAGTTGCACTATCCCATTTAACAAATATAAAATAAATAAATAAATAAATAAATAAATGCTGAAGTGTCTGTCTTAGCTGACCATGGTCTCAGATAGGATTATGCAATGACACCAGGGATATGACTGAGGTTGTCTATGTAGATGTGGTGTTCTATAACTGGTCCTGACATTGCAGTGGATTGTTGTATTGTGAGGGATCCCTTACATATCCCCCTCCCCCCATGTAGTGTCCTCTCTGGTAAGGGCACATCATAAAACTGTCTCCTTTATAGTAAAAATCAATTACATGACTACTGCTAACTCCATAACATTTAGGAACAATTCTAAGGCAAGTTTCCTACTACTAAGTGATAATCCATCAACATTTCAATCCACACTAAACCCTGAGAACACAGCTGCTTTTACAGAATTGTTCACAGAAATCCTGTACAATCATATCAATAAATGCATAGAGACAGAGGGAGAGATATGCCTTCCAGAAATAAGCCTAGAAATAACTCAAAAAACGAACCACCCTGGTAGAATTCAAACATAAACAGGTTTGATTAAAAACACTCTCATCAATCTAAATAAACAACTAAGAGGGTAAATTATATCTACTAAAAGCCAGATTTGAGGTAACTCACTAGACTCATTATAGAGTACAATGTCCCTTTTGGAATGTACCTCACAAGACATCTGCAGCAGCTGAAAAGGCCACAGAAGTACCTCGCAAAGAGGATTACTGGCCTCAAACAGATGCCCTATACTGACTGTCTCAAAAAACTCCAGCTTTACTCTGTACCATATCACCTACTCTGAGGAGATCTCTTCCTAACATATAAAGCTATGTTAAACCCAGAGCTGCTGGATATGCTACACCTAAAGAAATCTCAACCCCTCCGAGCTACACGCTCTATGGACCTAAACCTTGTCACCACAATAAACAGGACATGCTGGAGGGATAGATTCCTGTCCCAGAGACTTCCTATACTCTGGAACAAGATACCCATCTATGTCAAGCAAAGTTCCTCATTAGCACTCTTCAAGAAAAATCTTGATGAGTGGATGGGAAATAGGAAATACACCCCGGGGATCACTTCTGTGGCTCTGCTCGACAAGGGCACAGGAAATTAACTTTCTTGGGTGGCGTAAACCAGGGAACCTTGTTGGCTAGGCTTACTTAGGCCCTTGGGCTGATAGCCTAGTACCTACCTATGAACCTACGGATGGGGAGCCTATTCCATATATTGGAGATCTTTTGGGACACATATCTGTGTCTCCAGCACAGTCTGTTTATGTCACAAGTAAAATTCAGATCCGCCAGATCTAGAGTTTCTGGTACTGTTTGTTTTGCACATGTGCAACAGATCCAGCAGGGTTGGGTCTGTAGAAGCCCTGTAAGACAGCCAGAGATCCCCTCTAAGCAGCCTGTAGAAGACTGAATACAGCGACAGAGCTTTTATGTAATCAGTGTAGGACAGAGTATTCATTCCCTGAATTCTCAAAGGTTCATAGGTTCAGAGGTAAATACTAGGCAAGCTGCACTTGTGGGCCATTTTAAGGCTAGCCAATTTCCCTTTTCATGCTCAAAACAACCTATCCCATTTGGTAATAGACTGGCCTTACCCATCCCATGGTTGATTATTATATAGTACCCTTAATTACCCCTAACAAGAATAACTGGGATCATACCATAGATATTTTGAGGTTACCCATGCATGGGATAAAGCATTTAGGAGCTACATCTGTCCATTAGTAGTACAGGGGGCAGTCCTGGGGTAGATGTTCAATCTCCCATCAATAGATGTGAGTTGCGCTTTTAAATGGACAAGGATGAACTTTTTTAATGCAGATGGGGTGTCTGCTCCACAGCAGTGGTATCTTCTGTAAAATATACCTCTCCCTCCAAACCATTCTATTGATGTTACACAAGAAGTTTAGATCCCTAGACCAAGTATTTTTGATGCTATCTGACTTGCTGATGTGCAGTAAATCCATCAGTAATGTGTTGGAAGATGCCTTGTATGCCAGACACAGGTAACCTCTTAGCAGTCTATAGAATACGGTGTATCTTGACAGGGCCTTGAGTTGGTCCATGTAGGACATGGAAAACCTATCAGCAGACCGAAGATGTATGTTTTCAAATGCGTCTTGGTCGAACTGACAAAACCGAAACTGCAAAATATCGAAGTGGCATGTAAGCGAATTCTTTCCGTGGGAAAGAATTCGCTTGGCCACTTCGGTACTTTGCTGTTTTTGGCACTGTAGTGCGGTCTTGGAGTTGGTATATATAAGTATCGTGTGTGTTTTGGGGGTACAGCCATCCACATCATGGGGGTGTGGGGGGCGAAGCCACCCACTTAATCGCATGTTTTAATGTGCTTTCTTCTTTTTTTTTTTGTTGGAACAGCGATTTTTTTCCAAGGGAAAAAAAATTGATGTTCTGACAGTTCGGTTTTGTAAGCTTTCGCTTACATGGGGTCGATTAATCACCGTTCATTTACCTAAGCATTCAGTGATCTAATATAGACCCTAGGACATGTTGTTTAGGCCTTGTATCCTTTTAGTAAGATATCTGTTGGCATTGCAGTTATTGCATGTGCCTGGAAAGAAACATGCCAAAAGGGGCATTATATTTATTGATAGGCCTAATGGGGGCTGAGAAAAGGGGAACAATAACATCCCTAGATCTAAACACAATCATCTTGTTTATAAGCTTTGCAATAAAGAAGGACTTTCTTACAAAAGAGACACATGTTGATCAAAAGATAGGTCACTGTCCGTATAAGTTCCCAAATCCCAAACAAATGGGTCAACACTCAGGGAAGTATTGTCAATGTGGTAGTTCCCAGGGGTAGATGACTTCCCAAAGGATACACTAATGCATTTTTTGGCATTTAGTTTCAGATCATAATTTTGGCACCGGTTATTTATTTCAGACAAACCATCCTCCAGATGGTCATTTGGGGATTCAATAAACTGTTCCTAGCTTACAGTCATCTGCAAATGTAGTCAGTGAAAGCCCTTTGGTATTGACAATTATTTCAGAAAAGTAGATGCCAAACAAGAAAGGTCCTAACACCAAACCTTGGGTAACTCCACTGGTCACTGGTCTCTTTTCGGAGGTAACTTCCTCTGCTTTGATTATCTATGCTCTCTCTGCAAGCCAGTTGGTGATCAAATGGGTTACATAGGGGTTTATTTCCACTTTCTCCTGATGAGAAAACATTGTGAGTGCACAAGTTTTGAAATACCGGTTTTCCAAAGACTGGATTTCATTTCTTGTCATTCAGTAATTTATCTAAAAGCAGTATTCATTGTTTTGATAAAACCAGAGATACAGACAGAAAACAATTTAATTAAGAAGGTACTGAATTTTTCAGTGGGTGACGACAGATATTTACTACAAAGTCAAAATCTGCAAATGTTCAATGGTGAATCTCGCTAAGATCAGTCCTTTTGCAATATGTTAAATATTCATGATAGGAATTTAATCATACATTCAAGTCATCTAGTAGTTTTCTTGCTGCTGGTCTGAAATCATGAAACACAGTAAAATGTGGCACTCTTCACACCTGTGGACAAAGAACTACCCAACTAATATAATTTAAAACTGTTAAGAAATATGCATGGAAACTTACTTAAAAAGTTATATTTACACTTCATGGCTGCTTATAGTAATAACTATTTAAGCTTCCAAATACACTCACTTCTCTCTCATCTACACAACTCTTTAAGAAACACCTCAAACATTGTCTAAAAAGGCAATGGCTTTGTCCCTGCTCAAAGCCTGATTGAAAAATACTCTTCACTTTTTCTCCCCCCCCCCCTCATCTCATGCTTTATAACAAATACCCCACCTTGAAAGTCATTGACTATCAACTACTAACCCCTTCTTACCTGCATTTTGTCCTTCCTAGTCTCTATTTTTCTTTTTCTTACTTATTGGTTTTTATTTTTTCTCTCAAATGAATGTTGATGCTTAATTACTATGTTTAACTGTTGCCTGATTGTATTTGTAACCCCTCTATTGAATTAAGACATGTTTATCTCCAAAATCTACTCTAATGTCTCTGTACAGTATTCACAAAATTTACTTTCTTTACATATTATGCTGTATAATTTAAGATAGTCATTTTTTCTAACTTTTTAATGCCTTAATGTATTTGTGCATGGAGCTTTTCTCCCCGGGCCTCTGCTGAAAATGGATATGTATCCAGCTAGACTAGCCCGGTCAACAAATATAAAATAAATAAAATAAATAAATAAATAAATATTTACTGACGTCTAAAGCATTGTTTGTCATCAGACTATTTTCGCACAGTTGTGGATGTAACTTTTCATTATATTGTGAATCCAATGCCTGACTGTGACGCTAAATATGTAATAGATAGTCCCATTTTCTAGATAAATTGTGTATGTTAAGGAAAATGTGTCACAGGTGCTACAGCTGTAGTAATGTGGACTTTGGACAAGAAAATGTTAAAATGTTCACACTTAGTTGATCTTATGAAGATAATGAAAGATCAGCAGCTCATGCATAAACTATATTACAGCAGAATTAATTAATTAATTAATTTATTTTCAGTTTGATGACCGTGGAGGTCCACTGGGCTCAGGGAGCCCATTTTCAGTGGAGGCCTGGGGAGAAAAGCTCCACATTACATAGTTTAGTTACATATACAATCATAGTAAAGAAAACACAATTACAATTTCATTTCATGCTAGAGAACAGGAATAAATTCTTTGATTACATAGTATCTAAATATTTAGGATGTCAGTGGTAACTTAATTGAGAATAAAGACTTAGAAGGAAAAGAGAGAAAAAAAACGTGGGATGGGTTATTTATAATATGCACAATTATGTTATTTACAATATGTACATTTATGTTAGGTTAGCTTGTACTCAGAGTTAGTCAGGAGTTTAAGGGGTGGATTGGTTATTAGGCTAGGTGGGGAGAGTGCAGTTGCATTTCCAGTTAGAGGAAAGGTAGGAATGTAGCTGAGTTTTAAAGATTTCAAAGTTTTCACAAGTCCTTAGAGAGGAAGGAAGAGAATTCCATTTTTTAGCTAAGTAAAAGGATAGAAGATGCTGACCAGCAGGACGATTGGGTTTGTGGACAGTGATTAGGTTTTGGTGAGTAGTAGAATTATAATTAGGGGACGGAGACACACTTTGTGTAACTCATTACAATTTTTTAGTAACTTTGGCATGGATCAGTGCCAGAGGCAAGGATGACAAAAAGTACAAGTTCCAGCTGCATTTGAAAAGTAAATTCAAAGTGTAATTTGAATTCAATAATCATGTTCGACATCGAGCTGGCACTTCTGCGCCGTAAAAATCTACTGCTAGTCATTAGCAGACAGGAGTTCCGCTGTGGCAACCCCTAACCGGGAAAAGCCGAAAGAAGAAGAACTACATGTAGTATGCGTGTGTGTGTGTGTGTGTGTGTGTGTGTGTGTGTGTGTGTGTGTGTGTGTGGTGTGTATTTATTTATTAATTTTGCATTTGTTTACTGGGAATATCCCAGTGGTCATAAATGAACCCATTTTCAGCAGAGGACCTGTGAGAAAAGCTTCAAAACACAAGCACAGACACACATATACAAACACATAAAAAAAGAGTAATGTCAGTAGTAATGCAAACAGTGAATAATTAACAAAGATATTAAATGATACACCTGTGGTGTTGGTGCTGCGGTAGCGTTGTCGCCTCACAGTAAGACGCTGTCCGGTTCGATTCTCAGCTAGAGCGTCTTCTGAGTGGAGACATGCATGAATGGGCGTACCTTCATTGAAGTTTGTGCATCAGGCCTGGCAAGCCGGTACATAAAAATCAACTGCCAATCATTAGCGGACGAGAGTTCCGCTGTGGCGACCCCTAACTGGGAAAAGCTGAAACACGCAAACATTAAATGATACAATTAAAACTTAAGCAACTAAGTACAATATTATAAATAATACTATAACTGGAAAAATGGTCAAGTTAAGCAAGATAAATATATGTAATCTCAATATAGAAAGTGTGTTGATATAAGCTAGAAAGGGTTGAAGGAGAGGTCTGAGAGCATTACCTCTCAACTGTCCAGATTATCGCAGAATGTCCAGATTTTTGCCTTGTATTTGTGTCCTGTTCCTCATAAATTTTTGGTTTTCTGGTAGATAATTAGTAAATTATTGAGGATGAAAATCAGAAAATAATGACAGGCATTTGTGTTTTAAACTTCATACCCTTCACAAAGTTAATGGAAAGCCTGTTATTCTATGAGCTATAAGATCAGTACTTAAAAATGTCCCTGTTTCATGCCTTTGCCCCCCCCCCCTCCATTATTTATGGCTATGTCCAGACTTTTTTGCTTTAAGAGGTTGAGAAGTATAGTTGAGAGTACGAAAAGAATGTAGTAGTTAGAAGTAAACAGAAGAAAGAGTGAAGAGATGAGGCAAGGAAACAACAATAGAAAATTTATCAAAGAACATCAGTTGGATTATTTGTGAATTTCTGTAGTTGTAATTTCTCCGCAGTAATAAGTATTAGTTTTACTAGAGTTTTAAATCTAATAGATGAAAAGCAAAATTAATTAATGAATAAAAGTCATGTTAGATAGGGCTAACCAGGAACAATGGAGCAAGAGCAAAGGCAGAAGTCATGAAGAATGGAATTCTAGGTTTTAGATATGAAGCTAGAGCACAAAGCATTACCAACAGCATTCTGAGCTTAAATTCTTGAGGTAAGGTAGGGTAAGATAGGATAAGGTAGGGTAAGGTTTGCCTCTGAATCTTCTTAGTTAATGTAACCAAAAACTCCACTCCCTGGAAGCTCTGTTTTCCCTAGTGAATGCTGATGTCTGTGCGGTCTCTGAGATTAGGTTTAAAGCCGTGGAGAGCATACCAGCAGTGCAAGGTTATAATGCCTTCCACGCATTTAGACCAGCTACTTCACAGGCAGGGGCTAAAGGTGGAGGTGTCTCTATTTACATCAAAAATAAATATATACAAGGCTGGTCAAACAGGACAATGCACTTGAGCTGCTCCATGTTCAAATCACCATAGGTAAAATCCAATACCACTTCCTTGCAAGCTATAGGTCTCCCTCTATAACCCAGGAAACCCATACCATGTACATAAACTTATTAGAAACACTAACCATCCCACCCAATGCCATATTAATGGATGAATTTAATTACCCCACTATTAACTGGGAATCCTTTATGACATAAAATGTACATGAACAGAGATTCCTGGATTTTGTAAACACAAACTCCCTGGACCAGATAGTCAGTACACCAACCAAGGGTGCAACCTTAGTGGATCTGGTCCTCACTGATATGGGAGAGTGCTGCACATCCCCTGCTGTAATGCCTTCCCTGGTAAGGTCAGACCACAAAATGGTCTCTTTTGAAGTAAAAATAAAACCTTGACCCCCAGCTCAAATAGGAATATTCAGGAACTATTCTAAGGCAAACCTCCTGCTATTAACTGAGAACATGGCACAATTTTAAGCCCCTATAAACCCTGAGAACACTTCTGCCTATGTAGAACTGTTCACAGAAACCATGTACAAGCATGTTAATAGCTGCACAGAGGCAGCTGTACCCACTAGGAAGAAGCACAGAAATAACTCAAAAAACAAGCCACCCTGATTGAATCATAAAATCAGTCAGATGTATAACAGGAGGAAGAAAATCATGGCAAAAATTAGGAGGTGCAGTACCCAGAAGGACAAAAGCACTCTCCTCAAACTAAACAAACAACTGAGAGGACAAATAACGTCTACCAAAACCAAATTTGAGGTAAGTTTGGCCTCCCAGGCCAAGGACAACCACAAATCATTCTTTAGTTATGTCCGCAACATCAAAGGCAATACACAATTGTGTGCAGAGCTCATTATAAATGGAGCCACCTATACTGAACCAGAAGATATAGAAAACCTCCTGGCCAATAAATTAATCTCCAACTTTACTCCTCTCTCCCTGTCAACCTTCCCTCAGGAAATATCATCAAATATAAATTCCTCTCTCCCTGTCAACCTTCCCTCAGGAAATATCATCAAATATAAATTCCACTGCTATCACTAGGGAAGAGGTCCTTAATGCTCTCTAAGACCAAGAGCACTGCATCAGTGGGCCCAGACAATATCCCAGGATACCGTCTAAATAGCATGAAACATGACCTATCAAGGCCTCTGGAATTATTGTTTAACTGTAGCCTCCAAACAGGTTTCATGCCTCATGAATGAAGAAAGGCAACAGTCAGCCCTCTGCACAAAGATGGGCCATCTACAGACCCTGGAAACTACAGACCCATATGTCTCACTAGTCTTATATGTAAAGCCATGGAAAGAATTAGCATGGAGATGATCAACAAAGAGATAGTAAACCTCCAGACACTAGATCCAACCCAGTTTGGTTTTGTCAAGGGCAAATCATGCCTATTCAACCTGGTGGACTTCTTTGAAAAGATCACCAAAGCAATAGTTGAGGGCAAAATCATTCACTCTGCCTACCTTGACCTGGCCAAGGCATTTGACACAATACCTCACTCAGGCATTATTAACAAACTCATGAGGTTAGATACAAATCCATATGTCACCCAGTGGATAGCCAACTGGCTCACAGGCTGGACCCAGGAAGTTAGAATTAGGGAGTCCACCTCTACAAAGAGGCCAGTCACAAGTGGAGTGCCTCAGGGATCAGTCCTTGTACAGCTCCTTTTTAGCATTTTCTTCTCAGAAGTCAAGGCCAATGTCAATGGTCTCTAGCTAACTAAATTTGCAGATGATTGCAAATTAGGAGCTGTCATTGAATCTCACAATGACACAAATCTTTTCTGGAAGGGGCTGACACAGACAAATAACTGGTATCAGAGCCATGGACTAAAATTAAATGCCAAGAAATACATAATAGTATCCTTTGGGAAGTCATCCATCCCTGGTAACTATCATATTAACAACACACCCC
>NC_056729.1:1096445502-1096500502 GCF_019279795.1 Protopterus annectens | reverse complement strand
AGAGGTTGCTGCTAGCAAACAACTTTATATGTTACTGTTTATTCATCTACAAATAAAGTGTCTGTTGCCCTTGAGGAATAAATTGCCTATGTTGCATGCATTAAAAAAAATAAGCTAGTAATATCGCAATAGGGACTGTATGGCAAACTGATTCATAGTTATTACTCTAGGTATCTTTGCCAAAAAGGACTGCAGCATCCACCCACTTTACAACACAGTACAGTATCAGCAATGCATCTATCTACTGTGGGAGTAGAACCCACAGCCTTCTGCATCAAAAGCAAGTACATTACCTGCTATGCTATTAATGCAAGCAGACTCAGAATAAGCAGCACTAAAGTTTTGTTCCCCTGCAGCTCTCAGCTCCTTATAAAATCTACTTGACATGCAGTTGTATCTCTGAACTTTGCAGCACAAGAAATCTGGAAAAAGCCGAAATTTATTGGGGGGGGGGGGGACAACCAGGGACACATTTTAAACATTGCTTGTATAATGTTGGAAAGTTGCTAGAATAAAATGCTGTGTTACCACCATACATTTCACTGCCACATCGTTAACCAGGGGACCCTGTGCAAAACAGTCAGAGAAACATACCACTATGCCAAATCAGCTGTTTTGTAAAAGAGAGGAAGACAAACTTAAATGGCTACCATTTAGTGAATACAGTTCTCATCATAGCTGTCAACCTCTTGGCCCAAAACACCTGAACAAAGCCAATAATGGGGGGAATACAGCCCCCAAACATATTCAGTGAATTCAGTTCTCACTATAGCTCTCAACCTCTTAGCAAAAAACATGTGGACAAAGCCAGTAATGGGGGGGATACAGCCCCCAAATATTCAATGAATACAGTTCTCACCATAGATAACTCTCAAGCACAAATACCTGGATAAAGCCAATAATGGGGGAATACAGTCCCAAAAATAGGGACAAATTTCAAATATCCATGCTATAAACTTAGACAACTGCTAGAACAATTTTGTGTTACCATGTACTTTCTGAAGTCTGAAATTCAAATGCCTGTTATTTTTTAAACATTTAACCAGTAAACTAGTCTGACTTGGAACAAAAGACAATTGTCAGCAGAGCAGAGAGAAATGCCAATCACATCTTTGCAAGATGAGAGAACATGCAGACACCACACAGAAGGCACCCCAGCCAAGAATCAAACCAGAGAACCTGTACCTGTTAGGCAACAATGCTACCAGTGCACCACTACACTACAGACTTTACAAGGAAAAATGTAGATACAGAAACCACAGATTTTATGAGGAACAGAACAAATATGAGGCAAAAATCTGCAAGTTTTTTTTTTAGAAATGGTGGTGGATAGGGAATTCAGGTCCTTGCCACCTGCATCCAAGGTACAGGGTTCAAGCCTGAGTATCTCTATCCACCACCATTTGCTCTCTCTAGCCACCAGTATATAGTAACTGGGGCATTACACACACACACCTCTACCTGATGTATGTCTCACCCAGTGACCAAACACCTAAATCCAGCCAGTGACCTGAAGTAATCCAAGCAACAAAACCACCCGAGCAATCCAGCAACACACACACACCTCTACCTGATGTATGTCTCACCCAGCGACCAAACACCTAAATCCAGCCAGTGACCTGAAGTAATCCAAGCAGCAAAACCACCCGAGCAATCCAGTGACCTGAAGCAGCAAAAAACACCCGTGACACGGAGCATTCCAGCCAGCGACCAAAACCTGCTACACCTACCTCCTGAATGAGCCCGCGCAATGAAAGTCCTGCGAGAGCAGCTCACCTCTCTCAGTCCTGATTGGATCTGCCTGCAGCCGAAGCAGTTCAGACCTCCACTTCTGTGCGGTCGTCCCCATTTGCAGCAATAATTGCTGGGTACCTGTCTGTCTCTATCCGGACTGCTGATAAAGGCAGTCTGGACTCGTGCTTTTTTTTTTTTCTGTTTGTTTTTTAGTTTTAAAGATTTTTCTTTTTTTTCTAGGTGGGAGGGCTGCAGTCCGGCAGTCTGATACCACGAGCTGCCCCTGGGTTTTGTTTAGAAATTATCTCATTTAGTTTTATAAAGTCATGTTTTTTATACTGCTCCATTAGTTATAAAGCCTGCTTTTGCATTTTCAGGACTTAGATTTATAGCATATACACATTTAAAAGAGATTCCTTATATTCCTAGGTTCCATTATACCCACATAACTGTAACATGAGCCTCAAAACAGAATAGATACCTAGTCTACCAAGTAACATTTATGGGTAACAATGTATGCTGCTTTCAAAAATGCCCTTTTTAGTCCATAATATATTATAATGGGCAGAGAAGTAATGTCCATTGCGTAGAAGAATACTACAAAGTGTCTCATGCATACTGTCAGTGAAATGGTATGAGTTTTCGTAGGCAAGATCTAAGCACAGCCATGCATGCATGCATGCATGCATGTATACAACCACAGAACAATGAATTCAGCAATATGGGGCTTTGTGGACAGGATCTATGTATCACAGCAGTAAGGTCTTGTGTTCAATCCTGACCTCTAGTCACTATCAGAGTAGAGTCCTCATGTTCAACCTGTGGCCCTCTAGCTCCCTCTCACTTCTCACAAAAATGTTTGTTTATCAGCTATTCTAAACTATCCATGTATATTTCATTTAGCCTTGCCACACTGCCCAAGTCATGGCTGAAAATAATCTGAATTAGGCCAGTTCACTTAACTGATTAAAAACTAAAAAAAAAAAAAATTAAAAAATCTTAAGAACAGAAAGGTTCTCCACAAAAATTATTTCATCAAAGGTATTATTAACAACATTTAAAATATATTTACATTTTTATTTTTTGTTAAAACCACCACATCACAATTACTTATAATACCTCAGCATGTAGTTTACTTCTGCCCCTTCAGTATGCATGGAAATCTTGTGGTAATAAAATTATCTGACATTTCTAGACTGATGCACCATACCACCACAGGGCAGCAATGATGGATTTCCACAATGAATCCCCCACACATTTTACAGCCTATCCACTTCTTTTTACAGTACATATATGTCTTTAGGTTCATAGGTTCAGTCTGATTGACAATCTCAGGCTGATAGCTTCTACAGAGACACACACACACACACACACACACATACACACACACACACACACACACACACACACACACACACACACACACACACACACACACACACACACACACACACACACATACACACACACGTGCGTGCAGACATGCATGTCTGACATCTCCCCTCATTAAACTAATTTTAATCTTTTACATGCTTGCAGTGCCAGCCCCAAAAACATTGTCACCTAAAATGTATAGTCCACTCCTACAAATCAGTGACACCAAATTACAGTTAGGGATAAACACTCACTTTACAAATAAATAAATTCTCCCTTCTGTTCAAGTAACTCAAGAAACCCATATACTCCTGCATTCAACCTAATCTACTCCTATGCCTTGCCCTAAGGAACATTTTTTTCCACCACCACCTTCAAATTTTTTAAATTCAACATACAGTTGACATGTTCAATAAATATACCTCTAATTCCTTATTACACAGAAACTAATCTAGGACTTCAAATACATTATGTTCCAAATCCTTGTCTTAGACAAATAAAAATAATTTCACTCATTGTAGTTAACATTAAGAAGAAGCTGGAGCAACCTCTTTCCTAAGTTACTACAACAGAAATGTTGTTATGCCTTCTTCCAGAACTGTGTACATAAACTAGTGAAACAAGAAAGCCTGTGAAAAGGTTCAGTACCACTGTTCGCTACATTCTGCAAAAAGCTTTCATTTAAAATAAAAGGCAGTTTTACTGCAAAAAAATGATAAAAACACAGTCAGACCATCAGGAATTCACAAACCAGGAAAACCAATTTCAGTGTTACAAAAGTGCCTCCATCAGTGTGATTTGAAAACAGAAACCTCAAGCTTAAGGTATCACTTTCCTGATTAGAGTTAACTATTAAATAGTATGTCAGCGTCAAGAGAATGTAGGGGAATCTTATTCTAATAAATAACCACATAAAATAATACTTCTAACCCAGAGTGCTTCTAGAAATTACCATGGTCCCAGCTGACAAAAATACAGGTACAATTTACCAAATCCTATACCATAATGTTGGCACAAGCACAGTACCATAGCAAGGTTATCTAGTTCCATGGGTAGTTCACCAGACTGGAGAATGGTATCTTTATAACAAAAGCTGAGAACCAAAAAATGTCTTCTTTTTGAAAGTTGAAGACCAAAATAAAAGGAAGTGTTTTGCACTTTTTTAACTGTATGAAGCACTTCATCAGCTTCATTGCAAACACAAATGCACTAGCAGATCGCACCCCATAACAGCTTAGGCCCAGAGAAGCCCTAGTTATGTGTCTGTACTAGTTTATTTCCAACCACTCAACAATGTAACCACATTTAAATGACTACTCCATGCAATGATACTCGACACAACTGCTCAACATGAAATTATAATTATGTGATGCTTTAACCTTAACCTTCCCGGATCATCCAATAACAAAACAATAAATAGTCTTAAAGAACTAACTCTCACTCATTTAATAATTAAAACAAATCATTAACTATAATGTAGTTAAACACTCTCTTCTCCAACTGCTCATAACATACATACCACAGAAAATAACAGTCATCCATGTCTTAACTGTCACTTTACTTTCAAACTATATTTAGCCTACAATAAATTCCCTTAAAATCACTCATTACCCACCATAAAACTCAAATAAATATATCCACCTTAAAAAAAAACTTTATTAAACATTAACTGGACATGTCTCATACAAAACAACAACACCCAATCATCTTTACTCCTGAAATTACAGGAAAAACAATTCCCTAAAATTATGAAAATTTTCACACTCAATCCAAAACAATGGCTCACCAAAGAATTAAAGTCCCTATATAAATTTAGAAACACCATCCTGGAAAAAGTGCAAACAAAAGCTACAGCCACATATAAGCATAAATTTATCAGTGTACAAAATATTGCTAAAATAATTACAAGCAGACACAAAGCAAACCTCAGATATGCAAAAAAAGTAATCTGTTCACATGAATAGTTCTTGAACTTGCCAGTCATATTACTGGACACAAACTCAAATTTAAACCAAGTTAAATTCCCACCACTTCTGGCAACCTCTCCCCATTATAATTTATTTACATTTTTTATTTATATTTGTTTACCATGGTGTAACACTAATTACAATTAAGCAGCTTAAGTCACATTTCAGAAGAAAGAAGTACACAATGCAGGACAAACAGAATAGAGACAAAACACAATTGTTATATAACAATGAAAGAGAGAATAAAATGATACAGAGAACAAAGCACTATATATATATATATATATATATATATATATATATATATATATATTGAGAAAGCACTGAGAAACAAACACTGAGGACTAATTTTTTAACATCTTCCTGAAGTAATCGGAGAGATCAGCAAATGTTATTTGCAGTAATAAGAATGGTTAAAGAAAAAGAAAGCAAAAGAAAGGGGTGAAAAGGGGAGAGTAATGTGACTAACGGGGTAAAATCCTAGACTATATTTATAAAGTTATATGAGAAGCAGGATACATTAAAAGGTAGTAGGCATCAACTCAGGCTCTCTGAAGTTGGTCAAGTGATGCAGATTGAGGGGAATGAGGTTTGTACTGAATGTGATGTAAGAAGATAAGTGTTTTAGATGAAGAGGAAATTATTCTCATAGTTTGTGAGCTAGAATAGCTTTATTGATTGTATGGCGATGATGTTGTTGCCTGAATAAGCTGATACTGAATTTAGAAATGATGTTGAAAGTCATTTGTTATGCCTTAGTGTTTCTTTTGGAGGCAATTCCTAGTAAGGGAAGGTCATATTCTAGTTGAAAAAAAGATCCCTTTATAAATGGCAGACCCATCAAGAATTAAGAGACAGTAAGACACCTTATCTGGCCAGAGGAGTAAATATATATTTTTTTCTTCTGGTTTTGACAATGTTTTGGTGGAAGCTTAGAGTTTGGTCAAGCCAGATTAATAGGTATATGAATACAGCAGTTGTTTCAACTGTTGCACTTTTCAGGTATTTAGTTCCCAAGGTGTTATAGACTTTGCAAGATTTTGAAGTGTTAGAAATAACATTGATTTTATCTTGGATGAGTTTTGCTTAAGTGTATTAATTTTTATCTAATTGCTTAGCATAAATAGGTTATCCTAGAGCTGTTTTTTATATTTCTAGTGTTGGGATGATAATCTAAATATAACAATGTCATCTGCATATAGGATAAGGAAGAGGTGATATAAGTCAACAAGCAGCTTACTGAACAGAGAAAAGAAGGATAAGGAAGAGGTGATATAAGTCAACAAGCAGCTCACTGAACAGAGAAAAGAAGGATAAGGAAGAGGTGATATAAGTCAACAAGCAGCTTACTGAACAGAGAAAAGAAGAGGACAGGAACAAAACCTTGATGGACACCTTTGAGTAAAGGCAGATGAGATGGAGGAAAAGCCTTCTCCTGCCTTACAGGATATAAATATTGCAAGCAATAACTGAATGAGTGTATGTACAATATGCTTAATCATCTGGCTTTTTCTTTGCCATATAGATACATATACTCATTTTGCCATTAAGCCATTACAGTTTTTCAAAACACATAGCAATTAATGTGCGTCTCTGTTAGTCTTACTTTGTTATTAATGTTTACCTTTATGTAGCATTGTCTTATAGCTCATAGATAAGTACTAAGTTAACTGCTCTTTTGGGGCATTTTAAACCTAGGCATTTACCCCATGTGAGCATCAAACCCTGCACCTTGTGTCTGCATGGTAAATACCTTAAACGTTATGTCAACCTCCCAACCCAATACGTCTTCTCAGGATAAACCTGAAAACAGTCTGCCTGGATCAGTGTGCTATCCCATTAATAGAAGTACAATCAATCAATCAATCAATCAATCAATCAATCAATCAATCAATCAAATAAATGTGTGTGTGTGCGTGTGTGCGTGCGTGCATGTGTGCTTGTGTTTGTGTGTGTGTGTGTGTGTGTGTGTGTGTGTGTGTGTGTGTGTATTTGTGATTACAATTATTTTTAATGAATCTCACTTTGCTGAATCACAAATTACTGAAACAAGTTTACTGAAACACATGTATCTTAATTTTTTTTTTTTTTTTTTGTAGGATGTAAGTCTCCCTCCCCCAGTGCTCCCTCTTGGGGATAAATGCTCTAACTATATGTTCATACAACCATGAAGAAGAGTCAGAACACACTCAATCATACTCAGTGAGTCAGTGCTATTGCACAGATACCTAGACACAAAGTGCACCAGCAGTGACCGTCTATAGACGTCTACAGTTTTCTACTAATCATGATACAGAGAAAGGAGATTTTGGTGAAATGAGTATTCAGTGAATTTTTGTCACTGATTTATGACTCCACAAAATGAGATTCTGAATACTGCATTGCTAACATACATGACACATGATAGTTAAGAGCAATAGGATAGGAACGAGCTGTAACATTAAAGGTAAGACAATGCACGATGCCTTAACAGCTGTGCTCTGACATTTATGAATGTGGACAGGCTTTGGTGCACCATTATACGTAATATCATGTTTCATGATGCACGATGCTTAATTATAAAAGAGCATGCAAAGGATACGGATGTATTAGTAAATAAATGGTGTAGCTGTTCTTTTCTGGACCCTGTAAAGCTGCAGTCAGGAGACAGAATAACAACAGTAGTTAGAATAGGAAGGAGTAGCACTATGAAGGAAGAATAATATGAATGAAATTGAGATTGGTGTTAACTAACAAGAAGTTCAGGATAAATAGAAAAATGTTAAGCTGAAGAAGGCATAATATGGATGTCATGAAGATTGGATTTGTGTACAGGCAAGCACAGGTGGACTATGGCTGACCAAGTTCACAGACGACTGCAAACTAGGGGCTATAATTGACTCTCCGGCTGACACAGACATCCCCCAAAAGGGTTTCACTGAGACAGATACCTGGTGTCAAAATCATGGCCTCAAGCTAAATGCCAAAAAGTGCATAGTCATCCCCTTTGGAAAAAACAAAGTACCCACAAACTACCACATAGGTGGTAGTCCCCTAAATACTGAAGTTGTAATAAGGGATCTGGGGACCCAAGTAGATAGTAATCTCTCTTTTGATAATCACATTGCCAAATTGGTTAGAAAATCCTTCTATGTGGCCCACCTAATCAAAAAAGGGTTAGCATGCAGATCAAAAGAGGTCATTGTGCCCCTCTACTCATCACTCATCACACCCATCACAGAGTACAACACCCCATTTGGGATGTACCTTACAAGACACCTGCAACAGATGGAAAGACCACAGAAGCACCTCACCAAGAGGATCACTGGCCTCAAGCAGATGCCCTATGCAGCTAGACTGAAGAAACTTCAGCTGTACTCGGATGCATACCGCCTACTCAGAGGTGATCTCTGCCTGACATACAAGGCCATGTCCAACCCAGAATTGATGGACATGCTCCACCTAAAGAAAACCATATCCCCTCGAGCCACATGCTCTAGAGATCTAAACCTCACAACAACAATAAATAGGATGTACTGGAGGGAGAGATTCCTGTTCTAGAGACTTCCCATGCTTTGGAACAAGATTCCGGTCTACATTAGGCAGAACTCCTCGCTAACACTTTTCAAGAGAAACCTTGACGAGTGGATGGGAAACAGAAAGTTTATCCTGGGGATCACTTCAGTGGTTGTGCTGGACAGAGGCACAGGGAACTAATCTAAGGGGGCGGTGAAAGCCAACACATTCTGGCTAGTCTTATAAATGCCTTTGGGCAGATAGCCTAGTACCTACCTATGAACCTATGAAGGGTAAAGTAGGAATAAATAAAACAGATACACATCGGAGTAGTGTAATCAAAAAAGGAATGACACAGAATGAAATAGGTTGTTTGGCTACTTTAGAGGTAGTACCAGAAGGGGCTAGATTTAATTATATGCAGTATATTTCACTTCTGTTTTTCTGTCATAAACTGATGCATTATATAACATATATGAGTAGTTGTAATGTACCATAAACATGCTAGGAAGTTAGGATATGGCTCCAAAGCATGTACATTTGAATTGTTAGTACAGGTGGCATTTGAGATGTTTAGAAAATTAATTAATGACAGGCGGTAGTTGCAGCAAAGTAAGCAGGGATTTCCCGATGGATGGGTTGAAGTTAAGTCAATGGACTGTCAGCATAAGTCATATAATTTACAGGTGTGATGAAAGTAAGAGCAGGGGAATCTAGTAACCTGAACGCTCTATACAATTCCTTGATAGTGAGCAGGTGCTGTAAATGGTCTCTAGTGAAATGTTAGTACTTGTAATGTCGAATGCTGACACGTCAAACAAAAAAAGACAAAAAATGCAGGAGAAGAGAAAGGCTATTAAACATCACTCTTCTCCTTTAAACTTGTTTTTCTCTGTTGTTGGGAGCAAGCCCCACACCCCCTGAACTTATATATGCCAATTCCGAGGTCACCATACCATGGAGAAAAGGGAATATTCAGAGAAATGGCAATCTTGAACTTACTATATACAAGTCCATTTTTGCTGCCATTCTGATTCAATATTAAGGGGCTCACAAAAGCTGGTCCTGACATTTCGTATGATTAACACCGAAAATCATTGCATTATTCTAACAGTATCACCTTGCAAGTAAGGGTGCCTATGAGTAGGGTGAATCTCCATGGAATGGAAGCCACCCATCTTCTTTAATAGTAAGGCAACAATGAGGTGTTTTGCCTTCACCCATAATGAAATTATATAATTATTTTTGGCATTAATTGTTGTTTCTGAGTATACTTATAGGTTCATAGGTTCATAGGTAGGTACTAGGCTATTGGCCCTAGGGCCCATACAAGCCTAACCATAACGATTCACTGGCTATTGCTTCCTGCATATATTTACTTTCCTGGACCCCTGTCTAGCAGGGCTACTGACGTGATCCCCAGGGTGAATTTCCTATCTCCCATCCAATCACCAAGGTTCGTCTTGAAGAGAGCCATTGATACACTCTGCCTGACATGTATGGGCAGCGTATTACAGAGTATGAGGAGTCTCTCGGTCAGGAACCTATCCCTCAGGCATGTTCTATTCATCATGATGACAAGGTAACAATCCCTGGATTGTGTGGCTTGGAGGGATTGGGATTTCTTTAAGTGTAGCATGTCCAACAACTCTGGGTTTGACAAGGCCTTGCATTTTAGGCAGAGATCGCCTCTGAGTGGGTGAAATGCAACAGACTATAGCTGGAGTTTCTTTAGACAGTCAGCATAAGGCATCTACTTTAGACCTGTGATTCTTTTTTGTGAGGTATTTCTGCAGCCTTTCTAGTTGTTGCAGTTGTGTTGTGAGGTACTTACCAAATGGGGAATTGTATTCTATAATGGGTCTAATGAGGGATTAGTACAGAGGGACAATGACCTCCTTTTTTCTGGATGAAAAGCCCTTAGTGATGAGGTGTGCCATGTAGAAGGATTTTCTATCTGTTGTGGCTATGTGGTTATCAAAGGTAAGACCACTGTCCGCCTGTGTCCCTAGGTCTCTTATCACACTTTTGGTGTTTAGTGTACTGCCACCTATGTGGTAGTTCACAGGTATGTGTTTTTTCCCAAAGGGGACAAATATACATTTTTTGGCATTTAGCTTGAGCCCATGGCTCTGGCACCAGGCATCTGTTTCAATAAGGCCCTTTTGTAGTATATCCACATCATATGGGGATTCAATAATGGATCCCAACTTACAGAGTCCCTTAGTGTTGGCCTGCACTTCAGAGAAGAAGATGCCAAACAAGAGTGGTCCCAGGACAGAACCCTATGGCACACCACTTGTCACTTGTCTGGAGCTGGATTTGGAGTTGGCTACTTTTACAGTGTGTGTGCTGTCAGTAAGCCAGTTTGCAACCCATTGAGTGATGTAGGGATTAATGCCCAGCTTAGTAAGTTTATCTATGATTCCAGAGTGGGGGATAGTGTTGAAAGCCTTGGTGAGGTTCAAGTAGGCTGTGCGCACCACCTTACCCTCATCCACAGCTCTGGAGACTGATTTGAAGAAGTTGATCAGGTTCAGAAGGCAAGATCAGCCATTCATGAACCCAAACTGGGTGAGGTCTAGTGTTTGAAGGCTGCCAATGTCTCTTTGTTTATAAGTTTCATGATAATATGTTCCATGGCCTTGCAGATCAGGCTTGCCAGACTGATGGTACGGTAGTTACCGGGATCCAAAGTGGATCCCCCCTTGTGGAGTAGGATGACTGTAGCTATGCGCCACTCTGTGGGCATGAAGCCTGAGGTGAGGCTATGATTAAACATGACACATAGGGGAGGTGCCAGTTCATTTTGTAGTTCATGCAGTACACAACCCAGGATGTCATCTGATCCCATGGATGCTTTAATCTTGGCTTTGGAGAGTGCGTTTTTTACCTGAGTGGCCGTGATTACCAGAATTTGGCATTCTTTCGGTATTGAGATGGGCCCTTTAGGGGGTGAGAGGGGAGTGAAGTTGGCACTGAATCCATCTGCCAGGATATTGGCAATATCCTTGGAATCAGTATATCTAGTGCCATTCTGCTGTAGCTCAGAGCAGATCTGAGTATTGCCATTTAGATTCTTGACATAGTTATAGAATGCCTTGAGGTTCTCTTTGGAATCTTTGGCAATTTTGTTTTCATAACTAGCTTTGGAAGATTTTATAAGGGATCTCAGCTTTCTACTGAGGCTGGTGTGGGAATTTTTTGAATCCTGGGTTCTTCCTCTTTTCTGCAACAGTTTCATCCTTCTGTCTTACAGCTTGTTTATGGCAGGGGACCAGCAGATTGGCTTCCTTTTTTTAGATGACAGTGTCTTGGTTCTATATGGGATGGCTCGGTCCATGCACGAGTGATTGTGCTCCTACAGCACCTTAGTGTAGGATTCAGCAGTTGAACTTCAAGTTCCCATCCATATGGGTGTCATGAAGTTTGTTACTTCTGACTTGAGAAGCATGAAGTTGGTTTTGGAGAAGTTTTTTACAGAGGTTTCCCTAAAGGGGGGGGGGTGGGGGTGGGATGTGGATGTCTTGATTAGCTTATGGTCTGATCTGACCAACGAGGGGGTGACCACTGGTGTGGAGCATCGATCTCCCATGTTGGTAATGACCAGGTCTAGAATATTGCTACCCCTGGTGGGAGTATGAATTAGTTTGTCCAGGGCTTTGAAATTTATGAATTCTAAGGACCATTGAGCAAAGGTGTTGGTACAGGAGTAGTTTTTTTTTTCAAAATCTAAAAAAAAGGATGGATGAACTGGATAAATTTGAATTACCTGGTCAATCTAGATGACAGCAGCCTAACACCAATAGAAATGAACAGGAATCAACGTCACATGATGTATTGTCCAATAAGAAGGCTCGCATTCACCTAATGGCAATGTCTACTACAGAAACAATGGCTGTGAATGAGGAAGCTAGTGGAGGAGAGGTGATAAAGTCCCAAACAGCATCAAAAGACGCCAATACAGTGCAATTAGTGGGTAAAACGAGCCAAATGCAGTTCTCCTCACTTTCTCCTTTTCAGCTAAAGCTACCAGAGAAGGTGGATGTACAACTAAATGCCCAGTCAAGGGGGCTATCCTTGCAGAGACAGCAGCACGAGATAGTGAATGGGGCAAAGAGAAAGAACAGCAGCCCTGCCTTTCAGAACAAAGCAGCACATCGCTAATTGCTATAAAACAAGGTACTGTTAATTTATCAACTAAAAATATAACAGAAGTGCATTTAAAGCTTCTAAACAAATGACTTACATTTATACCTAATGCCACTGATAATATTGTAAAAGCATTGACAGATTTAAAGTTATTTGCAAGAAATGTGAACCTGAAGCTGATTTTTAAATGTAATGAGAACACTGAATTAGCAATGTGTAGAAGAAGTAGTACCTTTTCACCTATTAGTTGTCCAATAGTGACAGCTTTTGTAAATGTGGTGGAGGATGAGCTTAGGGAGTTATATTCTGTGACAAAAGACAAGAACAAATATAATTTAATGTATGAAGAATATGAAGCACTGCAAGACTTTATGAATGACAAAAGTATTGTAGTTAAACAAGCAGATAAAGGTGGAGCCATAGTAACAATGGATAGGGATAAATATATTTTGAATTTTAAAACTTTATTACAAGATGAGGTAACATTTAATAAAATAACACTTCTTGATGTTAAAAAACTTATTTCATATGTAAATATGGCTATTTATGATCTCGAAACATCTGGAGATATAACAACAGAGCAGTTTAACTATTTTACTGTTTCTTGTCCTAGAATACCACAAATTTATGGTATCCCTAAGATACACAAATCCATAGAAAATCCCCCCTGAGGCCTATAGTCTCTTGAGGTGGATGGATGACTGAGCCCATCTCAAAATACAAAGATATTTAAGTACTTTCCTGACTAAATGTTCCACCATATTAAAGGACACTAATGATTTTTTTGATGAAATTATATGAATGGTATTCCAGACAAGAAAGAAAAGAATTTCTATTTGTAACTTTAGACATAGCATCCCTTTTTACGGTAATACCCAATGACTATGGGATAGATTCTATAAGGAATTTTTTGAATGTAGAAGTGAAATTAACAGCTAGACAAATTGAGAATATCTGTGTATTATTAGAATTAGTTCTGACTAAGAACAGCTTTATTTTTCATAATGAAATCTATTTACAACTAGCAGGGGTGGCCATGGGTACACCAGTGGCAAATATCTATGCCAACCTCATGCTATATGAAAGGGAGAATAGCTATGTCTTAAGTGATAGTAATGTTATGAATAAGAAAATATGTTTTTATCAGAGATTTGTAGATGATTGTTTTTATTAATTTGGGGTGGTACCTTACAACAAATGAATGACTATATGGAATATTTAAACACAACAACAAGTTTCCTGAAGTTTAAAATCTCAGCATGAGAAGACAAGATAGTCTTTCTGGATATAGAGCTAAGTAAGATAGGAATGCATATTGAAACAAGTATACATAGGAAAGAGGTTCATGTTAGTAGATATGTGAATAGGGACAGCATGCATGCCCCCTATATCTTTAAAGGTATATTAAAAACACAAATGATTAGAACAAGTTTGCTAAATGCAAGTCAGGAAAGTTTTGAAAAGCAAATTAAAGAGATAATGGATGAATTCATTAGTAATGGATATAATTCTGAGATGGTACAGCAAGTAAATAAATAAGTCACTGATGGGAGAATGAGTGAATATACCCCAATTTTTGGGAATAACTTGAAAAATACAATAGAAACATGAAAGGGAATACATAAAAATTATGCAATCAGATATATTACAACTTATAACCTGAAAACTGAAGAAGTGATGCGAGTAATATATAAAAATTGGACAATTCTGATGGCAATGCCAGAATTAAAGGAAATAGTTGGAGAAAGAACCCTATTTGCTTATAGAACTTCTGAAAGTTTAAGATTAAAGTTATGTTATAAAGATTTTAAACATATTAAAGGAAATAATGTATTAAATAAAACAAGTACTTTTAAGTGCTTTAACTGTAGCTGCTGTGACATCTATGAGGGGGAGAACAAGTTTGTGCACCCAGTAACAAAAAAGGAATATATGATTTTCTGTTATGCAAACTGTAATACAACACAAGTTATATACCTAGCTACCTGTGTAGCCTGCCCCTCGTTTTATGTGGGAAAGACTATCAGGAAACTAAGGAAATGAATAGTGGAACACAAATCAGATATTAGGAGAAATATAAATACAAATGCATTACGTAAACATATAACTGATAATGGTTCAAAGCATTATTTTAAATTTAGGGTGATGGATAGAGTAATTATGAGTATGAGGGGGTGGAGACTTAAATAATTTTTTGGAAACAAAAGAATATGAATGGATAGTAAGGCTGAGAGCAGACAGTAAACCAGGTATTAATAGTATGGCAAGTCTAAAATCTATTTTAGTAAAAAAAAGCAAAAAGAAATAAAGTAAAAATGAACTGATTTTTTAACTTGTATTATGTTTATTATGTTTAATATGTGTTTTTAACAATCATGTGATGTTTTGAACAACTTTGACTTTAAATTTTATATGAATTTGTATATATGAAAAAAGGGGGGGGTGAGGGGATTGATATATGTGTTTGATAGGTTAGCTGGCTGACGTGATTAATTGATGCTCCTATTTAAAATGGATGTATTAACTGTTTTATAATGCACTGAGGAAGGGTGTTAACCCAAAAGCTTTGCAGAATAAACTTGTTTTTTGTTCCTGACATGGTTTTTCTTGCTGAAGAGACTGTTTGAATTACAGGAGTAGTTTTCCCAGTTAATGGCAGGGCAGTTGAAATCACCCAGTATTAAGTTGTTTGGTTGTATCTTAATATTTTCCAGTATGTTTAGAAAGGTGTAGTGAGAATCTTGGGGCATGGTGGGGGATCTGTAGCAAGCTACAATTTGGATTGCAGTCTTACCAAGTGTTAGTTGCACCTGGAGAATTTCAGATGCATTGTGTTGGGCAACCAGCCTGGATGTGTGAATAACCCTGGTAAATATAGACACTGCTCCACCTTTAGTGTTTCAGTCCCGGTTTGGTGGCCAAAAGGTGTGGTATGAGTTGTAGCTGGTATTGCAGGGGTGCTCTCTGGAGCTTTGAACCAGGTCTCAGTTACTGCACAGATATCATTGTTCTCCATTTTTAGGAGAGCCGTGAGAGAGTGCATCTTGAGGTTTAGACTTCCAGCATTGAGTAGCATTACCTTCAGATTTTGCTTGCTTGTACCCATTATGTTGGTAGTTTTGTCCTTTGAACCTTGCCTAAAAAAAGGCACTATAGGGATGACAAGAGTCTTAGCCAGTAACCTGAATCCCAGGGGTGACAGGTGCAAACCATCTCTTGCAAAGCATCATGGTTTGTCCTTCATGTCATCCCAGACAGACAGATACTGGATCCCTTTTGAATGACACTAGAAGCTTAGCCAATTATTGAAGTCAATCATTTTGCCCTTATAGTGTTGTATCATTCTGGGTGATGGCAGGATGCTACTCAGGGCTAGGGTCATACCTGCCTGGGCTACATGATCCAAGAGCTCTTCCATGTCTCTTTTCATGTAGTCCAGGGAGGAACATCACAAGTCATTCACTCCAATATGGACAATGACAGAGTCATATTTGTACCTGTTGTGGAGTGACTTGAGTGCATGCGTTATGTGGTGGAGCCTGGTACCTGACAGGCAACTAACTGTAATTTTTTCCTTGTTCAGCCTGGTGAGTAGGACATCAGTGTGCCTGACTATAGAGTCACCTATGACTAAAGTGTTGGGTACGTTGTCTTGCCTTAAGGGCTGCTGTTGGGTGGCACAGTGGTGTTGTGAGCTATGTGATGCTTTGGTTGTGTTTGGGGGTGGTGTTTGTTTGGGTTTCAGCTTCGGAGGTCCTTGTTGCTTGGGCAGGTTAATGCTAAGAGCCTCTGCATACAGGTGTTTTGTGTTGATATGTGTGGGTTTTGAATGACTATATGTTGTTTGAGGTGTTGTGTGGGTGCTAACCTTCTCCTCTTGACTGTCTAGCACAATCTTGGCTGGCGAGAGCTTTGTTTCCAGTTTGGCTATGTAACTGCATCTCTTGCAGGTTGTCGTGTTTGGAGGTAGGAGGAGAGGGTTGTCTGTGTACATGAGGCAATTGCTGCATTGCCCCAGTATGCCCAGATTCACCAGGTGGACAGGAGAAATCACCAGAAGCTGATTCTTGGACATGCCTGGTTAGGTGCTTTCTTTGTGTAGTACAAGAGCTGTTTTCCCTTACTTTTTGGCAAGGTACTTGCAATTGTAGGCTGTCTAGTGCCTACAACTATTTTCTCCTTATTACCAAGGAGAGGTGAGTGCTTGTAACAAATTAAGGCTTCTTAGTGCTTTTTAGCGAGTTTTAGAGCAATGCTAGTCACAGGTATACAGATTGTAGTGCTACTGCTGATAAACTAGCTAGTTCTAAGGGACACTTTGAAGAGCAGAATTTCTGGCACTGGGAATAGTTTAACCTTAGCCCCACAGTGCTGCTCGGTGCACAAATGGATAGAAATCAGCCCAAAATGGCCAATAAAATTGCAATTTCAGAGCTGGAAACCACTCCTCTAGTGTTAGATAAGCAGTACAATGCTCCCACTCTCACTAGTAAGCTGTAGGACCTCCCTCTACCACAGCAAGGTCTGGATAGCTCTGAACACTGAAACTAAAGTCCTGAAGCCAGCAAAGCCTGGAAACAGGACTATTCTAGTTAGAAAAGGTGGTAAATTATCAAACAAGATAGAACTGTTTTTTGGTTAAATCAGGCTAAACAATGCAGTTATACAGTAAATAAGCACAGAAAGGCTAATGCACTTAAGTGTAAGCCCAGAACAGTAAACTCAATTAAAACTTTTCAAAATTATTCTGTAAAAGGGGCTACCCCAAAGCCATTATTTGTGATGTTACGAGTTATGTCAAGAAGGAATGCAGCAAGAAGTACAAACCCCTATTAGGTGTAGGTTTAGAAATTGATAAGTGTGTGACATTTAATGACAGTGAAATGCAATACAAGAGAGCATGTATAGTAAAATTTAACCCTTATGTTATGGAGGTTAAGAATATTATTGGACAAAATTGGAATATCCTTAGAAGTGATGATGTAATGTATAGTAAGCTAGGTAAACATCCAATATATGTGTTTAAAACTGGACATAATTTGAAAAAAGCAATACATTTTTGGGGCACGATATGAGTGAGGGTTATACTAGGAAATGTGGGCATTGCAATCAATGTCAAGCTATATTAGAGGAGAAAATTATTTTGGGCAATGCTAATCATACAAAGATATGGTTCAAGAAAGGAAACTGTTACACCCAGTATGTCATTTTTTTAGCTAAGTGTGAAAGCTGTCCAAGTTTTTTTATGTGGAAAAACCAACAGACCCCTTAGAAATATGATTTATGACCACAATTATTGTATTCGAAGAAAGGATAGGAATAATGCATTATATCGACACCTAGAGGAGAATAGTGAGTGTCACACTTTTAAATTTAGGATTTTGGAACAAGTAAAACCAAATCCAAGGGTTGGTAACATCAAGGCAATTCTGGGGGAAAAGGAAGTCAAATGGCAATTTTTACTAAATGCTGCTAAACCCCAGGGTTGAATGACCATATTCCAACAAAACCTATACTAGAAGCAAGAATATGAATTAGTATTAGGTTTTGGCACATACTGTTTGTCTCATAGTGCAGCATATATGGGTACACAAGTTTTTAGGTATATGAAGTATACAATATTTTTCAATTGATTTTCTTCAACAAACATTCTTTCTTTATTTATTACGTTTTTACAAAAAATATTTAAAACATTTTTTTTCAGACAAGATATGGTGTTATTAGGAGTTTAAATTGTAAATTTTTATTACATGTATTTGTAGCATTATGGTTTGTTAATCATGTCAATTTTTACGATAGTTTGTAAACACCATAGATGTATAAATATTCATTACTTCAGGAATATGAAGCATTTGCTGTTTAATTGATAGTCCATTCCCATTGGTGGAAGATTAATATTTAAACTGGTATAATCATTTTAATGGTGTTCTGATGAAGTCTATGCTAAGTAGATGAAAGCGCTTAACCAGTGTGGTTCGTTTTTATTTTGTGTTTTTTATACAGTTATTAGATCAGCCCGTGGGCTTTGCCTCCTTGAGCCGTGATACATTTTGCAGCGATATATCTGTTTGGTTGGGTATTTTAGTGTTGAATTTTGCTGTTTTTTTGTGTTTTATTTAAAGTCCTGAAACCAGCATAGCCTGGAAAATGGACTAATCTAGTAAGAAAAGGCGAGAAATTAGCAAGCAAGATATAATTTTTTTTTTTGATTAAATCAGGCTAAACAATGCAGCTATACAGTAAATAAACACAGAAAGGCTAATGCACTTGAGTGTATAGTGCAGAACAGTAAACTCAATTAAAACTTTCCAAAATTAGAAATTAGAAAATTCAAACTTTTTAAATAAAGCAAGGCAAGTGCACAACTGGAAAATGACTTATAGGCAGAAATAAGTTAAATAAGTAGCTAGTCTACTTTTTAAGCTTTCTGAGAAGTGCAGCTAATAAAAACAACCAAAATCAACAAAAAGTACTTGCAGTTAGCACGAAAAGTCTCTGTTTCTCATTTCTGGTGCTGTAGTAGTCTGCAGGATGCCCAAACAGGATCTGCTGATACAAACTCAAACAAGTGCAAACATGCATATTTATGCCAGAAAGTGAAAAGGGATAGAAATTAGCCCAAAATGGCCAATAAAATTGCAATTGCAGAGCTGGAAACCACTCCTCTAGTGTTAGATAGGCAGTGCAATTCTCACACTCTCACTGGTAAGCAGTAGGACCTCCCTCTACCAAAGCATGGTCTGGATAGCTCTGAACATTGAAACTTCTTCTTCTTTCGGCTTTTCCCGGTTAGGGGTTGCCACAGTGGATCACCTGTCTGCTCATGATTGGCAGTGGAGTTTTTACGGTGTCAAGTTGCCAGCCTGGCGCCCAACCTTCCACAGAAGGCGCACACATGCATGCACTCACACCTTGGGCCAATTTAGAGTGTCTAATCCACCTACAGCATGTCTTTGGGATGTGGGAGGAAACTGGAGCACCCAGAGGAAACCCATGCGACCACGGGGAGGTTATGCAGACTCCGCACAGAAGGCACCCCAGCCGAGGATCGAACCGGAGAATCTCTTGCTGTGAGGCAGCAATGCTAACTGCTGCACCACCACGGCCGCCCAAAGTCCTGAAACCAGCAAAGCCAGGAAACTGGATTATTCTAGTTAGAAAATGCGGGAAATTAGCAATCAAGATAGAATTTTTTTTTTGGTTAAATCAGGCTAAGCAATACAGGTATACAGTAAAAAAGCACAGAAAGGCTAATGCACTTGAGTGTATAGCCCAGAACAGTAAACTCAATTAAAACTTTGCAAAATTAGAAATTAAAAAATTTTAACTTTTTAAATAAAGCAAGGCAAGTGCACAACTGGAAAATGACTTACAGGCAGAAATACAGTGAAATAAGTAGCTAGTCAACTTTTTAAGCTTTCTGAGAAGTGCGGGTAATAAAAGCAACCAAAATCAGCAAAAATTAGAAAATTAAGCAAACAGTACTTGCAGTTAGCACAAAAATTCTCTCTTTCTCATTTCTGGTGCTGTAGTAGTCTGCAGGACACCCAAACAAATCTGCTGATGACAGAGGTGTTTAGATCGCTGTACTTTTTTGTTGAGAATTTAGGTATAATATGACACTGACAGAGTTTTAGAATTATTGGATTGCTTTTGAATGTGGGTAGAGACAGTCAGGGAAAGACCTAGCCAGATGTCAGAGTGATTTATGAATTCATCTGTTTGCAATGAGTTATCATAAGGCTCAGTGAGTTTCCAGCTGACCTTGCATATGTTTGGGCATCTCTGTGTGCTGAATATCACTATAGTTCTTTTAATAAGATTTATACGTAATCTTTTCAGTTTGCAGGCATAGTGCAGTTTTGCAAAACTTGTATTAAACGGGTGTGTAATGGTTAGTATAGAAGAATCTGTTTCCCAGATGACAATGGCATCGCTGAGTAATAGGATGCTTTTGACTCTTTGTGAGAAAATTAATGAGCTAATGTAGATATCAAATGGAACTGGGACAAAGATGGACTCTCAGAGTACCCATGACAATTCTGTGTAGAAGGATTACTGAACCTGAGATAGTACAATGTGAAGAACCCCCACGTCAGTTAGTCATTGAACCAATCCACCTGTAGTGCGTTTGAGACAACAGAGGGAGAGTTCCCATATGAGAAGAGAGTTCTACACAATCAAATTATTTGGCTAGATCAATGAAGATAGCTGCATGGAGGTTTCCATCATGCATTGAGATATAGATTGCATCTGTCAAATAGACCAGGGCATGTTTACAATTTTCTTAACATCTGAGGTGTAAACAGTTAATAATCTCACTATAACTGGGGGATACAGAGGCAACCTATGAATGAATGTGACTGTCCCTGCTGTCATTTGATCCCATTTATATAGTAACTTATTTAGCTTGGTAGAGCTAGTATGTTTTTGAGTGAAACAAACCAGAATGCATTATTCTACCAGAACTATTATTATTTTATTTGACCACACAGTCAATGCATTTATAATAATTCACAGATACCAAAGCAGTCTGTGGATGAAAGTGAAAACTCTTAAGTTATCAATTGATAAAAGTTAAACAGTCATTGTCAGGGCTAGTGTGTGCGCTTGACTAAAATGAGTTGAAAACTATTACTGTGACTATTTTTATTTGCTCACAATCAGTCATCCAAGAAGTACACTTTCAACAAAGTGGTTATAAACACAATTCAAAAACTACCACACATATCTTAAGTAGTTCTGACATATTGTGAAGAGGAAGGAATACTTTGCTTCATGTGTGTTTATCATATGCAATAGTACATGACCATTTATTTATATTAAATTGTAATCATACTCAGAGCTGACCCTAGTTAATATAGCCTAAGCTGATTTTTGTCACACTCACAGATGCAGAGCTGGATCTTGGTCAAATGGGGCCCTAGGCAGGGTAATGTATCCAGGCCCCCTTAGACACAGAGCAGCCCCCCCCCACACACACACACACAGTCATTTCAGTGTAACATTACTTGGCTATTTCTCCCCAGTTAACATAAACATTGTTCAAAGCTGTCAGTATGCATACTATTTTCTGCTTTACTTCTACAATGATTACAGATATTTGAATTTAATTTAAAACTTTTATTTCAAATTTTATAGCACAAACACTGATAGATATTTGCTAAACAGAACAATACAATCTCACAATGAAAACAGATTTAGCGTTAAAAGTAAACTTCTCTGCTCTTGAAACTCACATTCATTGAAACAGCATTGAAACCTGCACTAAGAAAATTCATCGGACCAGTGACAAACAAAGTTTATCTTTGGGCTATTTTCAAACCAGAGGCCCCTTACACAAAGTTTTAGGACCATGCAGACATACATATATTCTTTGATTCACCTTCCAGAATTATATTAAATTATATTTCTTGTGTAATACAACACCACTTGTTAGAGTGTGTTTTAAATTTGTAAGTTTGAACATTTTTCCAGTAACCAAAGAAAGAAAACATATTATCAAATAGACACACACCTACATTCACGGATGCTCTCAATAAAAATCTGCCCAAGCAACAGAGAACTCCAAAGCAGAAATGCAAGCAACCTCCACCCCCTCAACACAACCCAAATGGCACATAGCCCACAAACTCAGTTTGCCACTCAACCACAGCCCATAAGGCATAACAACGTACCCAACAATCTAGTCATAGGTGACTCTATAGTCAGGCACACTGATGTTCCACTCACCAGGCTAAACAAGGAGAAAATTACTGTCAGCTGCCTGCCGGGTGCCAGGATCTGCCACATAATGCACGCACTCAGGTCACTCCACAACAAGTGCAAATATGACTCTGCCATTGTTCATGTTGGTGTGAATGACCTGAGATGTACCTCCCTGGACTACATGAAAAGAGACATGGAGGAGCTCTCCGATCTTGTAGCCCAGGCAGGTATGACCCTAGCCCTGAGTAGCATCCTGCCATCACCCAGAATGATACTACAGTACAAGGACAAAAAGACTGACTTCAACAATTGGCTAAGCTTCTGGTGTCATTCTAAAGGGATCCACAATCTGTCTGCCTGGGATGACATGATCGACAGACCATGATGCTTTGCCAAAGATGACCTGCACCTGTCACCCTTGGGATTCCAGACACTGGCTAAGGCTCTTGCCACCCCTATAGTACCTTTTTTAGGCAAGGCTCAAATGACAAATTATCCACCGTATCAGGTACAAGCAAGCAAAATCTGAAGGTCATGCTACTCAGTGCTAGAAGTCTAAACCTCAAAATGCACTCCTTAAAATGGAGAACATTGACATCTGTGTAGTGACAGAGACCTGGATCAAGGCTTTAGAGAGTATCCCTGCATTACCAGGCTATAATTCATACCACACCTTTCGGCCACCTAACCTGGACCAAAACACTAAAGGCGGAGGCGTGTCCATATTCATTAAGGATATCCACACCTCCAGGCTAGTTGCTCAGCATAATGCATCCGAGTTTATCCAAGTGCAACTAACTCTGGGCAAGACCACAATCCAAATTTTAGCTTGCTACAGATCCCTCTCCATGCCCCAGGATTCCCACATTTATTGATACACTGGAAAATATTAGAGTACAACCTAACACCCTAATAATGGGCGATTTCAACTACCACACCATTAACTTGGAAAACTACTCATGTTCCAAGTCTTTTGCTCAATGTTTTCTGGAATTCATAGATTCCAATGCCTTGGATCAACTTATCCACACCCCCAGCATGGGGCAGCAATATCCTAGACCTGGTCATTACCATGGGCAACCAGTGTTCCACACCAGAAGTCAATTTCTCATTGGTCAGATCTGACCACAAGCTAATCACCCTAGACATCCACATCCCACCCCCACCTGTCATTAGGGAAATCACCATAAAAAATTTCTCCAAAGCCAACATCATGTTTCTTAAGGCAGAAGTGGCAAACTTCACGACACCTAGGCAGACAGACAATAGAGGTACGACTGCTGAATCCTACACAAATGCACTTTATAGGCACTTACACTAGTGCATGGATTGTGCTATCCCTAACAGAACCAAAGTGCTATTCTCCAAACAAAGGAAGCCAATCTGGTGGTCTCCTGCCATAAACAAACTCTACAATAGAAGAAAGAAACTTCTGCAAAAAAGAGTAAAATCCCATGATAGGAGGAACTCCCTGGTCAGCCTGAGTAAGAAGCTGAGATCCCTCATAAAATCCTCCAAAGCTAGTTACAAAAAAAAAAACTGCCACTGTTTCTAAAGACAACCACAAAGCATCCTATAGATATGTCAAGAATCTCAATGGCAACACTCAGATCTGCTCTGAGTTACAGGACAATAGCACTAAATATACAGAACCAACTGATATTGCCAACATTCTGGCAGATAGATTCAGTGCTAACTTTGCCCCCCACTCACCCCCTAAAGGACCCATCTCTACATCTCCATCTCTACAAGAATGCAAAGTTCCTGTAATCACAGCTGCACAGCTAAAAACCACACTCTCCAAAGCCAAGAACACAGCATCCATGGGACCTGACAACATCCCAGGCTGCATTCTACATGAACTACAGAATGAACTGGCACCCCACCTAAGTACCATGTTCAATCATAGCCTCACCTCAGGCTTTTTGCCCACTGAATGGCACACAGCAATGGTTATCCCACTCCACAAAGGGGGATCCACCACGGACCCTGGGAACTACTGCCCCATTAGCTTGATGAGCCTGGTCTTCAAGGCCATGGAACGTATCATCATGGAACTTAAAAACAAAGACATTGGTAATCTCCAAACTCTGGACTCCACCAAGTTTGGGTTTGTAAAAGACAGATCATGTCTCCTAAACCTGATAGACTTCCTTTAAAGCAGTCACCAAAGACGTAGATGAGGGTAAGGTGGTTCACACAGCCTATCTAGATCTTGCCAAGGCTTTCAATACCATCCCTCACTCTGGAATTATAGATAAACTCACTAAACTAGGTATAAATCCCTATGTCACAAGATGGGTTGCCAAATGGCTCACTGACAGAACCCACACTGTGAAAGTAGCAGACTCCAAATCCAACTTCAGACCAGTGACAAGTGGAGTACCAAAGGGTTCAGTCCTGGGTCCTCTCCTGTTTGGTATCTACTTCTCTGAAGTACAGGATAACACAGAAGGTCTTTGGCTAACAAAGTTCGCAGATGACTGCAAACTAGGAGCCATAATCAAAACTCCTAACAATATGGACATCCTACAAAAGGGTCTCACTGAGATAGATGCCTGGTGTCAAAGCCATGGCCTCAAGCTCAATGCCAAAAAGTGCATCGTCATCCCTTTTGGTAAAAACTCTGTACCCATGAACTACCACACAGGCAGTAGTCTACTTAACACTGAAAGTGTGATAAGAGACTTTGGGACACAGGTGGACAGTAGTCTCTCCTTTGATAATCACATCGCCACAATAGTCAGGAAATCCATCTACATGACGCACCTCATCACAAAATGTTTCTCATCCAGGAAAAAAGAGGTCATTGTTCCCCACTACTCGTCACTCATTAGACCCATTATAGAGTACAACACCCCTTTTGGTATGTACATCACAAGACATCTACAACAACTGGAAAGGCCACAGAAATACCTCACAAAGAGCATTGCCAGCCTCAAACAGATGCCCTGCGCAGACTGTCTCAAAAAACTCCAGCTTTAATAAGTCGCATATCGCCTACTCAGAGGCAATCTCTGCCTAACATACAAATCTATGTCAAACCTTAAGCTGTTGGACATGCCTCACTTAAAGAAATCCCAATCCCTCCAAGCTACATGCTCTAGGGACCTAAACCTTGTCACCACAATAAACAGAACATGCTGGAGGGATAGATTCATGTCCCAGAGACCTCCCATACTCTGGAACAAACTACCTATCTATATCAAACAAAGCTTCTCATTAGCACTCTTCAAAAAAAAATCTTGATGATTGGATGGGAAATTCACCCCAGGGATCACTTCTGTGGCTCTGCTTGACAGGGGCACAGGTAAATAATTTTCTTGGGTGGCGAAAGCCAGGGTACCTTTTTGGCTAGGATTATATAGGCCCTAAGGCCAATAGCCTAGTACCTACCTATGAACCTATGACAAAACTGCTCATTTCCAAATATTTCAACCATAAAAAGCCACTTGATATGCAGGAGCAAAACAAAAGTCATCTAAATAATTATACATTAAAGAAATCTGTAACTAATGAAAATGATTCTGCTTGCAAACAACTTTATATTTCAGTGTTTCATCTACAAATTCAGTGTCTGCTGCAATTGAAGAATAAATTGCCTAAATTGCATTAAAACATGGTAAGCTGGTAACATTGCAATAGGGAATGGATGGCAAACCAGCAACAAGTTCATAGGTACTACACATCTCATCTAAAGGTGGATGCACTCAGGACTACAGAACCCCACCCCTCTTAAAGTACAACACACTATCAGCAATCCAAACACATGGTGTGGGAGTAGAACACACAGCCTTCTGCATTAAAAGCAAATATGTTAACAACACTGCTTTCTAATTTTATAGCACAAATAGTGAGGACCATTTGCTAAACAAAACAGTTGCATATTTAAAACAGACAGCACAAGCAGCAATAAACTTCTCTTCCCTTGAAGCTCACAATTCCTTGTACACTGAAGCTCAAAATTCTGTGAAAATGCACTGAAGCTCACAATTCCTTGAAAATGCATGGAAACTGAAGTCCTTCAAAATACATTGAACTCAGTTCCATGAAAATGCACCTTGAGTACTCTAGTAGTTTGGTCCTTCTTTTCATGCATTTCCTTATAGCATATTTTCTGTTTCAAGATAGGGCATATCTTAAAAAATAAAACTAGGAGATGCACCTATTATTTTACCCAGTTCTGGCATGGCAGTTAGTATGTTATTAGTAATTGTGTTTTTTGTGAACACATCAATCTTTTTGTTACTTTTGAGCATCCATGAGCAAAGCATATTTATGAATTTGATTGCTTTGCTACTTGTAACACAGAAAATCTGGTTTACTTAGCTGTGTGCATGACATGCAGAAGTTTCCATATAGGTAAATCTAATAGAAAATTTAAGAAAATAATTTCTGAATATCTTTCAGAAATGAGTAGGAATACAATAACAATTCCTTGGCTAAGTATATTCACGACAATGGTATATGCCATACATGTAAATTTAGAGTAATACAAAGGATATTTTTAACATAAGAGGTGGTGAAGTTCTAAATGCCACTGAACTAGCTGAATACAGGTGGATTTTCAAACTGCAGGCTAACCATGCACCTGGATTATATGGTACAGTTAGTTTAAAACCTGTATTAAAACAAAAGCAAATTAAATTGAAGTGAATGTTGCAATTGACTGCCTGTATCTGTTGTGCTTTTTAAGTTGCTTTTGAATGTACTTTTTATATGTGTTGGCTATGTCTTTAAACTTTAGGTTCTCTGTATAACAAGATGAGCTCTTATTGGGCAATGGGATCATGTGCTGTATTTAAAAACTCTGTATCTGAACTGTGTTTTATATGCATTGAAGAAGGGACTGTTCCTGAAAGCTCTATTTGTATTTGGATTAAAATAAGTGCGTTTTTTATTTCTGATCTTGAGATCCTGTTTTTATTGCTTTTACTATTTGTTGTATTTAACCCATTGATCATGGATACTCAGTTGCACTCCTTGAAGATGACTGTTTTTGTCTGATGTTGAACTGAGCACCAGTTTTATCAGCACTGCAGAAGTTGCTCCTCAGACACAGCTGCAGTCAAATTTGATTAGAATTCATCAGCATTTGGATGGTGTTTTGACTGTTCTTTCCAAACCTTTACTAAGGATATGACTGACTTTGCAGCAGCTGCTGAATCTACACCTGGTGGTCAAGAAACTGCAGTCCTGCAGCAGATTATGACATTGGAGAAAAAGGTACAAAATGTTAAATGGCTGCAATGGCAATGTTCAAATTTTCAAGCATATCTTGAACTAGGGATTATTCCAGAAGCCTTACATATATTAAAAATGTTAACTTGTGATAACATCTACATGGTGTTTTTTTAAAAATTGGCAGGAATTAAACCTTAAACTCAGTGCTGACTATATAACTCTTATGAATGAGGTTTTTTCTAGATATCAAAAAAACCCCTGCAAAATGAGATGTTAACACTTGAAAATGGCATTTTAAACATTTGTTGCTATAAAGATTATCTGCGCTGTTATAGTGATATGTTGGAACATTTAACAGTCTATGAAAAATCACCTGAACAAATGAAAAAGCATAAGTTTACTAGAGATATCAATGACTTTAGGAACGGAAATATTTTTTCTTGGCCTAAGAACACTAGGCTGTTGAATGCAAGCATTGGTAATTCTATACATGAACTAGAGGATATTACTTTAACAATGACTGCCTCTGCATGAGAGATGGTCCATCTAGTCCAATGGTAAATGAAAATGTTTTGAATGTAAATACTGCATATGATGATGGTGTACAAAATAACGTATCTGTACATACCACCACTAATTATAATAATGTTAATATGTTTGCAGTGCCGTCTACATCTAATAATGCAGTTTTCCATGAGGAGGATCTTTCTCAGGTTCTGACATCTGTGAAGTTGAATCTCCTGGAGAGAGAGAGAGTAGAGTTACGAACAAGACACCAATCACGGGGAAGAAACGCAAATCAAAGAGGAAGTGGAAATGTCCATACAAGATCAAATGGCCCGCAAACCCACAGCAGGTTGAAAGTGAAAGCGATGAATAATTTTACAGACAATTTTGACAATGTTATTTTATCTAGCAGCATACTTTCTGCTACTGATATTTCCCTGCTAAGAAAAGGCTTGCAGTTTATACCAACAGCAAAACGACTCTATTGTGGACGCTATTACTGAGCTTAAGCTGTTTGCAAGGAATTTAAATCTTAAATTAATGTTTCAAAATTCTCTCGGTACTAAACAGGTATGTAAATATTCAAGCACTTTTGTTCCTATTAGCTGTTCTGTAATTGCAGTGTTCTATAATATTTGTGAGAAACAGTTCTATGAGCTTTTTATTAATTCAAAGCATAATAAGAGTTATAATTTGTCAAAACAAGAATTTGAATCTTTAAAGTGACTGCAAAGTAAAACTAGCATTGCGATTAAACAGGCAGACAAAGGGGGTGCCGTAGTTATAATGGATAGTGAAAAATATAATCAGTCTATGCAAGAATTTTTAAATGATCCAAGTACTTTCCATTTATTAACTAGGAGTAATGTGAACAATATAATACGTTGTGTTAATGATGGTATTTATGAGCTTCAGGTACAAGATGATACTACATGTGAACTGTTCAACTTCTTATATGTTGCTAATTCTGTGCTTCCCATTCTATATGGGTTACCTAAAATACATACAGATTACTTGTACCCCCGATATGAACCATCATGTCTGGGAGGGGATGAGTAACTGAGCCCATTTCTATTTTCTTAGAAAAATAATTAAAAGCTTTGTTAAAAAAATCTTCAAAGTTATATTTGTGATGCTAATAACTTTTTAAAACAACTTTATCAGTGGCATTCTGTGCATGAGACTGCTCAGTTTGTTTTTGTAACAATGGATGTCAACTCATTGTTCACTGACATCCCTAATGAATATGCCATACAGGCTGTGAGAGAATATTTATGTAAGAACACAGCATTTCAAATGGGAAATCAGAAATGATTTGTTCTCGCTTAGAAGTTGTACTAAGAGCAGCTTACCATCAAGTATTAGCTGTTGCTATGGGTACACCAATAGCAAATACTTATGCTAACATAGCCCTATATGAATGGGAGAGTATGCATGTATTTGGTTCAACAATTATACTGATAAAATTCTATTTTATAAATGGTTTGTTGACAATGCATATTTTTTGGATTGGAAGGGTGATGAAGCTGAGCTACAAGAATATGTTCGATTATTGGAAACTACTACAACATTTCTGAGATTTAAGTTGAAATATTCTAGAACAGAGATTTGTTTTTTGCTAGTGCATGTTGTGCACACAGCTAAATAAACCAGATTTTCTGTATTACAAAAACTACTGTTCCATGCTATAGTACTTAAAAATACTGATGGGCTGAAATCAATGAATATCTGTAGGAAGGAAGATCAGGCTAGCTGATTTTTCCATAGATGCAGCATGCATCCTGGTCATGTTTTTAAAGGGATAGTTAAAAGCCAATATATGAGAGTGAGTAGACTGTCTACATTTGCAACATTATGTAACCAGCAATTGGATATGTGAAGACAAGAATTTCAGATTAGAGACTATAATGAAGGTCTTTTGAATGAAGTATCTAACTATGTAACTACTGAAAGGGATGGTAGAGCTAAACCATGTTATTTTGTCAGAGCATCCACAGACTAACCAAAATCATAATAATAACACCACTAAATTTAGGTACATCATGAAATATAGTGTTAATACTAGTGTTGTAACTGATATTATATGGAGAAATTGGGACATACTAACTGCTCTGTCAGAAATGGGTTAAATAATGGGCGCATCTCCCAGTTTTACTTTTAAGAAATGCCCTAACCTGTAACAGGAAATATGCTACAAGGAAATGCATGAAAAGAAGGACCAACCTATTAGAATTAAAAGAAAAGGTACTGTTCCATGCTATATTTATTTTTTTGTAAACACACTGATCCTTCTGTTACTTTTGAGCATCCACAAACAAAGCATATTTATGAATTTGATTCCTTTGCTACTTGTAATACAGAAAATCTGATTTATTTAGCTGTGTGCATGGCATGCACTAGTTTCTTTACAGGTAAATCTAATAGAAAATTTAAGGAAGGAATTTCTGAACATCTTTCATAAATAAGAAGGAATATACTTACTAATTCCTTGGCTAAACATATTCATGACAATGGTATAGACCGTGCATTTCAATTTAGAGTAATACAAAGAATATTTTTTAACATAAGAAGTGGTAATGTTCTGAATGCCACTGAACTAGCTGAATACAGGTGGATTTTAAAAGTGCAGGCTGACCGTGCACCTGGATTAAATCCTACAGTTAGTTTAAAACCTGTATTAAAACAAAAGAAAATGAAACTGAAATGAATGTTATTGACTGCATGTGCTATTGACTGCCTGTATCTATAGTGCTTTCTTAATTGCTTTTGAATATACTTTTTATATGTGTTGCTGTGTCTTTAAACTTTAGGTTCTGTGTATAACAAGCTGAGCTCTTACTGGGCAATGGGATCATGTGCTGTATTTACCAACTCTGTACTTGAACTGTGTTTTGTATGCACTAAAGAAGAGACTATTCCTGAAAGCTCTGCTATTTGTATTTGGATTAAAATAAGTGAGTTTTTTTTATTTCTGGTATTGATGTCCAGCTTTTATAGTTTTTACTATTTGTTGTATTTAACCCATTGATCTCAAATACTCCGTTGCATCCCTTGAAGTTGACTAATCATAAATTTATCCCTGGGGTGGCCTCTCTTAAAGACAGAAGCCAGCAGTAAACATTCCATAGCTAACAAAAGCAGTGGTGGTGCTGCGGTAGCGTTGTCGTCTCACAGTAAGACGCTGTCTGGTTCGATTCTCAGCTAGGGTGTCTTCTGCGTGGAGACATGCGTGAATGGGCGCACCTTCGTTGAAGGTTGTGCGTCAGGCCTGGCAAGCTGGTACGTAAAAATCAACTGCCAATCATTAGTGGAACGGAGTTCCGCTGTGGCGACCCCTAAATGGGAAAAGCTGAAAGACACTAACAACCCTCCCACAGAACATTTTATCAACTTCCTAACTAACATAACCCTCTTAACTAACATTTCTATCCTAACAAATATAACCCCTGCCAATTAAGGCACACATGTTACAAGGGGATGCAAGTGTGTTGGGATGCATAATTTGGCTTATAAAGGCCCTGGTGATTTTTAGCCTAATATATACCTATGAACCTATCAGGGTACAAATTCAAATGTTTATGGCTTATCTGATCAGTGATAAAAAACAAGCAAGTTAAGCAAAAGATAAAAAAATATTGTCAATATATTCCAGTAGACAAAAAAAAGAATCTTGTAAAAAAGTTGAGTATTGTGATATCAGTTTCATGTCTTAGAATAAATCACTGTATAATTTGAAACCTCACTGATATATGGTATTACAGATAATAAAATTTCTAAGCCTGTCTGAATTCATCATGGTAACTTAAGTGCTACATATTTATTTCACATTTTTCCTATCTAATGTACCCTCTTACTTATCTGATTCATCAGTAATTTATATAACATTTTCACTAACCAGAGGATTGTCCTGCTTCCATTTCCTTGCAATTGTCATTTTGGCAAAAATCTATTGAAATGAATAAAATTATGCACTCCTTCTTTGTACATTGTATAATAACATCATTTATGAACAAGAATAACATTCTAGTTATTTCTATATGTCTACATATAACCCCTTATATCAGTTGAGTTAGGGCCATCTTGAATTCATCCAGTTTCTTAAAGACCAAAATATATGTTCCCAATAAGGAAAACACCCAAGTCACGTCTCCAACAAACTGGTTGCACATTTGGGAACATATCGGACCATCATTCGTGATCTTTCTGGAGTATGAAAATATTGTTCAAATAGTTGCTTGTACATTTTCAAGATCTCCTGGAATATGTAGTAAGCCATGACACCTAACATATCCAACACCATGTGTCATTGCATGTCCACACATCCGTCTAACCCTTATATTCATTTTTAAATTTGTGATAGACCTCTAAGGCATCATATCTTAAAGTCTTGCAAGTCCAAATCAGCAAACTCTTAGTCACATATTATCACCTTCAAGCTCCTAATAGTAATGATATCAGATTAACATGAAGCCCCATATGTCTTATAGTTCCATCAACATTTTAACTGGAATTGTTTGAATTTAAAGCAGTGCATTTCCATGGTTTCCCATATTTTTAAATCCAGTGTATCTGTGAAACTAGTTTTGCTTTTATTACTTTTCCCTATATTACACTGAAAATGCAGCTATTGGTACATCCCCTGTCATCACAACCTGTTCATAATATAACTCATTAGCACTTCTTAGCTGCAGAATGTCAAACCTCTAGCAGTCTACACAGATCGTTACATTACAGAGAATTTTCTTAAAATTCATGTTAAAAAGCATGAGACAAACACATGTAAATATTTCGTAAATAATAAAATATATTAAAAAGATACAAACAACAATGTTAACAGTAAAGTCTTTTTTAAATGACAACAGCCAGTGAATTCAGAGTCTTTATATTCGTACCATGTTATATTATAATATGCACAGAATTATATTTTTCACTAGAAGATCTGCAAATAAGTTATCATATCTTGGAAAATATACAACCAGGACTTACACTGTCAATACACTTTTGTTAGCCAGATATTAATTTTTATATGGCAGCGAGAAGTACATCTCTGAGTGCTTGTTTATTGAAATGCTTACAAAAATATAAATGGTTATTCTTAATTGTATAATTAACCATATAATTAACACTGAACGTGGATGTGTAATAGTTTCTAAGTCACTTAGTTTTGGAAATATTAAGTATGTATGGAAATATTGTGCATCTTCATAATTACTAGCAAATAAATAATAATATCCCCAGTATGATGTACTGTAAGTGGACATTGAGAATATATGTTTTTTGTTTCTCACCAAGGCATTTCACACCATGCCCCACAATAACATGTAATGCCCAGTTCTGAAAATATGAATGTAGAATAGGGTGGCACAGTGGTGCAGTGGTTAGCATTGTCCCATAACAGCAAGAGGTTCTCAGGTTCAATTCTTGGCTGGGGTACCTCCTGTGTGGAGTCTGCATGTCCTTCCTGCACATGTGTGGCTTTCCTCCGGGTGCTCCGGTTTCCTCCCACATTCCAAAGACATGCTTCTGGAGCATTTCTCCCCAGGCCTCCACTGAAAATGGGCTCTGTCCCAGTCAGACTTTCTGGTAAACAAATGCTAAAAAAGTGAAAATATGAATAACAAATTACATCAAGAGATTAATATTTCCATTCAACTGCAAGATGTTCTAGATTAACAGCATTAGTTTTATGTCATTTCTTTTGTTACACTTTTTTCCTGTTGAATGCTAATCATTATTAACTGGTAAGTCATGCAGTTAAGAGAGCCATCCTCAAAAATATTTGGACATTATAAGAAGGAATAAGTGTTAAAAGGAAATATTAAAAAATGTGTTATAGGCTTGAATAAGACAGGGAGGATCCCTTCTAGCCCTAAATGGATAACTTGTTAAAAATATCCTTATTAAAACATACTACTGATGTAGGTTTCTTCCCCTTAAATTCAGATGAGGGCATTAATAAGTACAACAATTTAAATTGTGCTGTCATAATAATGGGGTCTGACACATTCTTGTTTCTTCCATCTTTCAAGAGCTTTAACTTGTCCCAAGAAATATGTGCCTTTCCTCCATCCTCCACATTCCAAACAATCAATGTACTATGGTCTGGAAATTATTGAAATATACAGTATAACATAAGGAGCCGAAAAACTGAAATCATGTATTTTTAAGATCTAGTTGTAGCCCTACAATATCCCATCTCTTAAAGTTATTTTTCATAATTTTTGTCAACAACCCTTATGTTTTATTTACCCTATTTTCCACCACAATACACAAAAAGATTCCCAAATGCTTAAACCAGGGAGTCTCCTACAAATATTAATACTGTTTTTTTTATACTGGTGCTGACTTATAATTAACTGAAAACTTTGAGTCCAGGTTTTAGTTGCTTTATAATCCAAAAATATCAAATTTATCCAAACATTGAACAAGATATGGAATATCCTAAGCAAGCTGAATTATGCAAATCAAAACATGTTCAGAAAAAATGCAGTTCTCACTTCCTTCTCCCCATTATGATATCCATTCAACCCATATAGCCAACTTCTTGGTGCCAAAGGCTCCAAACAAAGAACAATTAGGATAACAGAAATTTGTATATCTGCCTAGTATCTATGGGTAAAAAAATGACTGTGACAAGTATGCTTTGTTTTTCATCTGTGTAAATTGTTATACACTGGTCAATTATTTTCTTCCTAAAACCAAATGTCAAAAGAACCTTTATCAAGTAATGTCACTCTGTCCTGTCAAAGACATTCTCCGTTTCCAGATTTGCTACCACCAATGTTTTCTGCTCCACTTGTGCTTTTTTCATTAAAACTCCTGTTTTTAGCATATGTTTTAAATGCCTGCCTACCACCAACAAAAGCCACATTAGATATTCTGCATCATTTGTGGTTTGAACTATACCAGTCATGATGGTAGTATATATAGTGGAGTGCTACAAATATTTCTCTAATTATATTCCATACACTACTCACAAATAATATTTTAAGGGCATAGACAGAAATCACAATACATGCTCTGTTCAACACTATAAGTATCCAAAATCCAGATTTAATTCTATGAGAATTATATATGTATTATACATTGATTTATCCAGCAGTCAATATATCAGTGAGATCCATAACCCTAGTATAAATTAAAGACCCAGTCTCAGCAGCCTTAACTTTCTTGTGACTATCACACACATCTCTAACATGATCAACTGAATCCACTCTCATACAAATGCCAAGAAACCTTCCTTAAATCCCCGAATCTCCATCTTATTAATATGGAAATCTCTTGACAACTGCTTTATGGAACTGTTTCAATGTTTCAGTTCTATGGAACTGTTTCAATATTTCAGTTCTATGCAATTAGGCAAGTCCTGGAATTTGGCTACTGCTTTACCAGCAGCAGTTCTGGTTTTCCAACATACTCAGTTTATTAAAATGCAATACAAAATGTAATTAACTTTTCCTTTGACTTTCACCCCAATTGGAAAAAAACCCAAACAAACAAACAAAAAAATAAAACACAAGGCATATACCACTATTTGCAAATTACCATGAATAAACAACCACTATTTCATATTTTCATAAGGATTTGGTTATGTTTTTATGTGGAGCAACAAGAGAGACATCTAAACTGGAAGTCTACCCTATATAATTTTGAATCAACTTCACAGTTTAGAGGTCAGTCCATCCACTGGATTACAAAAAAGAACAGATAAAATAAATAAACATATTAAGAAAATAGTGTATGATAAGGAATACTTTAGTTGTGATAATATGATAACTTCTTGGTATTCTTTGAATCTAGCTTAATGCTGTTACAGTGATGGCAGACACATCGTAAATTCTTCATAAGTTAAACCACGTTCCAGCAACCCAGCCAGAGGTTATCTCCACTTCAGTTTCTGTAGCTTAGATTCTTTCCAAGAACTTTGTGATGGTGTTTGTATATGAGAGCCAGTATGCTCAAGTTTAAATTAATGATTATGTCTGTACTAGATATTAGAAACAGTCCAATGGTTCTCTAATTATGAGCTTATATGCATTTGACATTCTAGTACGCTTATTAGATTGGTTATGTTATCCTCAGAAATTACATTATCTCCATTATACAATTAATTATAAAAAGGCTGTTTGCATCTATGAGTATCCACTTACGTATTTGATGCTGTTCTTACAAGTTATGATATTGGCCTCTTTACACATGAAATCATTGTTGAAAAGTGTTATCCTACTCATGTGTGTGTGTTTCCTAGGGAGGGCTATAACACAAGTAATGGTGCAAGCTGGTGGTACAGCTAATTAGATAAATGCAACAAGAGCTAAATGTCCTATGCAAATGGTTTCTATTATTTCTTGCTTCATTTTCATACTGTATAATACTCATGAAATATCTGAACAAGACTGCAGTTCCTTCTTAACTCCTAAAAATATTTTTCTATGTATTTATAAGGGTTCTTACCTGGGTATCAGTCCATCTCTCCATCCATCCATCTAGCCACTCAGTCAGTCTTCCATTTGCAAAGTCTGTGTTGTCCAGTTGACAAGAGCATATCCTAATGAGTAACAGACATACACCAGGAACCAGTTCTGCATGGGCATATAAGTGCATCATGGGATGCATGCACACACACGCATATTTCACATACAACATAGGGAGGTATGTGGAACTGCAAGTTCACTACACACACATCTCTGGGATGTAGGAAGATATCAAAGACCCTAGGAAAAACTCCATGTGGACTCAGAAAGGTATACAAAATCCACACAGAAGAGACCTCAGGCAGTAACCAATCTGAAGAAGCAAACTTTATGTGGCAGCAACAATAAGTGATTTTGATGTAAGCAAAAACTAAATAAAAAATAAGGTGACCATTTTTTCCTTGGTCACCTTGATGTAACAAGAAGTTTGTTGCACTTATATAGGCATAGTGCAAGTGTGAATCTTACTGGGTTACTCGTATGTTTCTTGCATATATATTCATTAGTCCATGCATCAGTGCATAGCCATCTACAGAAGAAAAGGAGCCAGATGCATTACACGTATGCTTGTTTGATTAAAAATGCTGATGGCAAGGTCAAAAGGCAGATTTTTATTTTGCAACCCAAAGGGGAAGAAGACCCAGCTTTCCTTCTTGAAATACTGATTAGCATGCTTGACTCACTGTTTAGAAGATAGAAAATAAGAGAGTTTCATGTTAGAAGGGGCTTTTGGGTTAGGCAGAGGCAAGTAGACAGACGGAAGAATTACTAAAAGAAAGGCAGACAATAGATCTGGCAGGAATAAAAGGGGGATAAAAACCCAGGACAAAATACACTACCACTTACATTTTTGAAAGAGCAATCAGAGGTGCTGATGCCTCATTTCCTACATTACATACAGAGCCTCCTGACCTTGGGGACTGAAGAGGTACCAATGAATTGGTCAAAACGATGGTCTTCATTTTCGTAATTTGAATATAAAGACATTGCTGAGGCTGCATCTAGAATACAAAATTAACTTCTGGAGACCATTTAAAGAAAAACATGAAGTTACTAAAAAAAGTATACAAAAAGTGCACACAAATTATAAGGAGAATGTTTCATTCGTCATACAAAGAGTGGGTAAAGTGACCGTGACCACAACCATTAATCCTGTGGTAGAGCAGGTAAAGTTGTACTCTAATATACATACAGAATATGAAATATCCAATAGAAAGGTGAGAGGACTGTACCTAGAGAGAAGAAGAAGTACATGAAGAGGGCACAAGTGGTATATAGTCAGTGTGAGATTTAAAATGGATCCCATGCGATATTATTTTCATTGTAGGTACTAGGAAGATGAAAGAGATTACAGGAAGAGATTATGAGCATCAGGGTAACAAAAGCTTTAAGAAGTCTGGTCTAGAATAAGAAATAAATGGAGATTAAATCGAGGGACAACTGTAAGGGGTTATAGCAATGGACAAACATGACACACCTGTTGTCCTTCTGATGGCATACATTTATGCTCATGTGTCCCTGTGTATGTGGTGTTGGCTACTGAATCATTTCTTTCATGTTTGTGGTCATTTTCTACATATACTTTCATCAAAGCCATGTTGTACTAGGCCTATAATATCAAGCAATGGGAACAAGGCACAAAATCAATTCCATAGTGAGACATTAGTGCAATACAGAATTTCTGACATATAAAACATATATTCTTGAATTAATTTCCTTCTATTATTTTAGCTCAAAGTCCATACTTTTGCTGTTTCAGTTTAGAATCAAGTTCTGAAAATACTACCAATTTTATTTCCTGCAGATCTTACTTTCTTGGTTTGAATCTTCTGACAGACAAATAGAATGCATGGGGATATTTTTTGGCCATAAATATATATTTAGAACCAACTGTGGCCCTTTTGTTCTTGTTTCATTCTTTACTTATATGATCGCATCTCTTGAATGATATCAGGTTTCACTGAATTCCTTATTTTGCCATACAGTTTTAACCAATCCTGTAAAAAATCTCTTGTTTTCTAAAAAAAAAACAGTGAAACTTGAATGCACAAAGAGTTTCCAGTTATTACTATTGCAAACATGTAATATTAAAATTACAAATGTTTATTTTATTTAGAAAGTATGTCTTTCTTTTTTGGTAATCCACAGGATCGCTCAAGGGGTCCCCTGCATGCACTCAGTCATCTAAAGTCTTCATCCCAGACTCAACAGAGAACTCATTGGCCCATTCATTCATTCATTGACAAGTGAGTTTAAACAGCCCACCTGGGTGGCAAATTCAGGTGTTAGGGAGTGAGCTAGTTTACAGATCTGTGGACTTCCCTTCCTCACTCTCTGGTAGCAGCTTTGTGACTTGCCACTATAGTAATGCCATAGCACACCACTCATTACTATTCACATACCTCTTGCTAGGTGTCACTAATGCAGCAGGCCAAGTCACCAGTCTCAAACTCCCAAAATTTGTGTGCTGTCAGAGGCTACTAATTCCCTTAATTCCCAGCCTGGGCCCCCATCACTAGTTGAATTAGGTTTCCTGGGTCATAATCAGGTCTTTATCTCTGAATGCTACAAGGCCAGGGTAGAATATTTATATTTATGCAAATGCTCTTATTCTACCATCTTTGTTTTTTGTTTTTATACTTTTTTGTTGCTTGGGTGCTTGGGTTACTTCCACTTGTCTTTTGACCTATTTTCAGGTGGGACTTAATGTACTATTTATGTAGTAGAGGGGAATTTTGTCAGCTTACCAGGGAAATGCCTTTGTTTTTTCTAAAATGTACTTTAATGTCCACCTAATGTTCTATTAACTCACACAAATATGACCTTGATTTAACACCTCGTCTTAAAGACAGCAGCTCTGGAGTGCAGCACCTTCATGTGCTGCAGTGCAGTCCTTGCTGTGAAAATCAGTCCAAGCACATGGTGTGGGAATAAAACCCACAGCCTTCTGAAGGTCAAGGGATCAAAGGTGAAAGTTCAACGTTCTGAGTCAATTATATCTTTCTTCATGAAGACATCATTTTAAGGCTTTCCATAATTTATGAGCAAAGACAAAGTAACAAATGTCAGTAAACTAACAGCTGAGTTTATTTTCAGATTTGTATCTGGTGGCTAATCCAAAATGAAATCAGCTCTTTTGAGTTTACATGAGAGTAACAGAGTCATGGATTAGCATATGTCATGTTTTACAAAGGGAAAATATCCTCCTATTTAAGAAACATGGAGGCAAATCACTTGCTTAACCCACGATCTGTAAGCATCATTCACCTACAACACCACATCAGTCACAACACACCACTAAGCCTATAACTTATGTTGATGCTGAAAAGAAAACAAAATTGCTAAAGCCTCCTAGAACACACTCTGACAGATCTCATCCTTTGGCACACCAGACAACATCTACTGCTTCTCCATCCCCATATCCACATAGATGGCAACTCCGCACAGATAACCACATAGTCACCAGGAAAGTAGGCCTAAGCCTATAAGGATCACTAAGTCTGCGGCCACAGAGGGAAATATTTTAGTCATAGTTGACTCTATAGTAAGGCATGCTGACTTCACACTCACCAGACTGGACAAGAACAGGATGACTGTCAGCTGTTTGTCTGGTGCCAGAATCTATGATGTCACAAGGGCTCTAAGGTCCCGTAAATCAAATAAGTTGGAGTACAACCTATTGGTGACTTATGTGAGAGTGAATGACCTGAGGTGCTCCACCCAGAGGGTCATGTATAGAGACATGCTGGGACTTACTATGCATTGGTAAGAGGCAGAAAAGACACAGGCGTTGAGTAGCATTTTGTCTTCACCAAGAATGCTGCCCAGACACCAAGACAAGATAAGTGGCTTTAACAATTGACTTAGTAGTTAGTGCCATTCTAAGAGGATTCATATGTGTCAGGCTGGGATGAGATGGTAGATAAGACTTCCGATTTCACCACGTATGACTCACACCTCTCATACCAGGTCCTCTGCATACTGTTAAAACCTTTGGTGCTTTTTTAGGCAGAGTCTCCCTACTGGGTAGTCCTACATAGCAAACTCAGACCCAGATTCAGACAACATCATGGTGGCACTGCTAAATGCCAAGAGTCTAAACAGAAAAATGCCAGAATTTAAAGCCCTGCTTCAACTTGAACACATTTATATCTTTGTAGTTACTGAGACATGTTTCAATGCAACGAGAGCACCACCTATACCAGGGTTTAACACCCATCATGCTTTGCAACACTTGGGTAACTGCAGGGGAGTACCCAGATTTATCAAAAATACTATCACCTCTCATGAACTTACTCAACTCAAACATGAAGTTCCCGGAGATCCAATTCACACATAAATCTAAATGCTAGCTATAGATCTTCGTCAATGTTGCCCAAAAATCCTGAAAATTATCTTAATACCATTTTGGGGTTAAATATCAAATGAAATGTCTTTTTGCTATAGGACTTCAATTATTCAGGCATTAACTGACAAACTTACTCTTCTGAAAATAGATAAGTTTAGCATTTTTTTGACTTTGTTAATACTGTTAATAATGTACATCCACTTTTAAAAATCTCTTTAAATCACACCTTTTCACCAACCACTTATATAACTGCAATGGACCTCCCTGAAGCCTCACCCTACTGAAGGATGTGATTTCCGATGCTTCTGGTGAATACTGACACTGTGCTTTACCTATGCTCATTGTATATATTGTATATATTGTAAATAGGTTCTTACTACAAAAATCTCATGTACATATACTGTACCAACTCTACGGAAGTGCTATGATCATATATTTGTACCACAACTTTGTATTTTTTAAATTGTTAACCTTCTACAGCATGTTTCATAACCTATTGTTATCATTTATACTCTGTAACATTTAAGTCCAAACATGTATTACTCTTTATTCTGTAACTGTATGGAGCTTTTCTCCCCAGGACTCTGCTGAAAATGGACACTAGCTGTCCAGCTGAACTATCCTGGTAAACAGATGATGAATAAATGATAAATAAATAATAAATAAAATGCACTGGATCAAATCATGAAACTACCCACTAGAGGTTATAACATCCACAACATGGCCATTAGCAACCTAGGCCTAACCCATACCTCACAATGTATCTTCACATTCCTTGTTAAATATGACCACTAATTAATTATCTTCTCTATCAGGCTAAATGATACCACTCCACAAGCAGATGAAACCATATTTAGTTACTTATCAGGGGAAACCATACTTCATGTTGTAGAAGACCTACAAAAAATCTCCAACAATCCCCTGCAAATGGACCCAAATGAGAGGACTGCCACATTTACCTCGAGTTTTTACCAACATCTGAACAGTTGCATAGAGAACTCCATACCCATCCACCCTAAATAAGGTGGTAAGTTTAGGAATAAACCTTTCTGGTGCAACTCATTAACAAACTATAACAAAACAAGTAAAGTAATGAAAAGTTGTAAGAAATACTTATCCTCCGACCTTAAGACCACACTGAAATATGCTAGCAAGGAACTTAAGAGCACAATAGAAAATGCAAAGTGGAATATGAAGTTAAGGTTGATACAAATATCAGAAGAAATTATGGAATAATGTCCAACACTGCACTGAGATCATTCATAATATCACACATTCTGTTCCCAACAATATAACCAATATATTAGCAGATATATTTAGTGCTAACTTTACCCTACCTACCCAGATTGTTGCACTCAGTATCCCTGAAAATTTATTTCCCCTCTAATCACCTTGGCCCAAGAATCCATGTCAAGGGTTAAAAATAATGTTACTATGGGATCAGAAATGATTACAAGCTGCATTCTCATCAGTGCCATGTGTGCACTATCATACTGTACAGCTTCAGCCTATTCACAGGATTTGTCCCTGATGTCTAGAGAACAGCCACTGTGACTCCTTTATACAAGGGCTGCATCTCTAGAAACCTGGGTAATTAAAGGTCCATCAGACTCACCAGGATTATATGCAAAGGCATGGTACGTATTATCGCAAAACTCATACATGCAGACTTAGGAAACCTAACTGATTTACACCCCAATGACTATGATTTTGTGAAGTGCAGGTTTTATCTCCGAATTTAGTAAATTTCTTTGAAAGGGTCACAGAGACTGTGGACACTAGTCATTCTGTGACCATTGCTTTTCTTGACCTGGTCATACTTTTCAGCTCATGAATGATTCATTCCTACATGACCTGTTATTTCTTCACAGAACCAGTGGCTCTACAAACACCTGTACTATGGATCTAAAACTATGCTAACAAAGACTCACTGGAGGAATGGGTTCCTAACCCAACATATTCTCAGCCTATGAAATAAGTTTCGACTACAGGTCAAGCAAAGTAGTACTTCATCTGTCTTTAAGGCTAATCTTGAGGACTGGATGGTTAGTCAAAATTTACACTAGGGTTATCATGTATGGCCCTGCTTGATTTGAGTCATGGCACTATTAAGCACACATAAAGGGTGACAAGAACTTTTAAGTGTGTTTGCTTAAAAGTGTATATGGTTAGGCCTCTTATGGTCCCTGTGAACGCTTGGCTAGTATTGTTCTTATGCTCTGAAGTTCCCCCATATCCATCTTAGAGTGTACTGTTGTATTGAGATATGTGCCCTACTTTCCATAGAATTTGAGGTTTATTTTTGTCAACATTGTCTTCTAGCCTTGTTGTGCAACTGCAACTGCAATACTCCATTTGTCAGGTTACCGACTTAACTTTCAGGTGGAGACCCCTTCAGTTTACTTAATATTTTTCATTCTTACCAATGTTTTCTTTAATTTGTTTCCAGGCACAACTGCACCCCTCTTACTTTATCACGGAACACCAGCCTTGAGATCTGGCAGCAATATTAATTCTATACTTTACTCGCTGCTGAGTTGTATAATCCTTTGCAAGTTTTCAAGCTTTCTCACTTGCAGTGAAGCCTCTTACCAACACAATTATTCCATCCCCCATAAGACCTCAGTGTGGGATCCCATGGCTTATATCTAAAGTGTGACTCCCAAGTGGCAACACAACTCAGTGTTGTTGCTGTGCTAGCATGTTGTTGTATTTTTTTTTATCAACAGTGGTCACATGTTTAGAAACAATAGGCCCTTGTGAATATGATGACACATCTACTGCTATTATAAGCTTGGTCTTTTCCTTTGCAAAATAAAAAAAAAAGTTTCATCCATACAAGCTAAGGGATTACTTGTTTAGGTTCCATAGCATACATATTGCTCACCGCTGTACATTATATTTCAGTCAGTGTATTTATAGGTGATAACACAGCACTAAGCTTTTAATTCGGGATACATCATGGTGTTTGCTGTTTTTTTTTACATCTTTATATTGCTCTCTCTGTATATATCTCTGACTTTTAGTCTTAGACTTTTACAAATGTTCTATTACTGCCTTTGTTAGTTTTTATTATTACATTAACAGGAATGTGATACTGTGAAAAAAAAATGTGTGTATCTGTGTGTGCGTGTACATGCATATATGCCTGAGGTATTTATCTGTTTGTTTTTTTATTTATTGGGTTAGTTAGTAGGAAGAGAGGCAGAAAAATAAACATGCAATAAAATAAAAATATTTTTAGCACAGAAGATATAATTAAAGATTTTTCTGAAGAAACCTGCTTGTGATGTTACAATACCTGTCACTGAATACAATGCCCCCTTTGGAATGTATCTTACCAGACTGTGGCAACAGCTGGAATGCCCACAAAAGTTTCTCACCAGGAGAATTCAGGGCATGATCACCTAAAGGCTCTGTCTCTGTATTCAGGCTTCTACTGGTTTATAGGTCTTTCTCAAACCCAGCACTGATTGATCTATTGCACATGTACAAAATAAACAGCACCAGAAACACTAGATCCAGGGATCTGAACTTCACTTGTGACATAAACAGAATATGCTGGAAGGACAGATATGTGTCCCAAAGGATCCTTGCACTAGAGAATAGGCTCCCCATCCAGTTAAAACAGAGTTCACCCCTTGACAACTGGATGGGAAATTGTAGTTTTATCCCTGGTCTGGATCCCATACCCTTTATGTACAAAGATCATCAAGAAACACCCCCCTACCTCTCTACTAGATACCAGCCCCCCATAGACACCCATGATACTTGGGACCAAAATTGTATGGGGTGCCCGAATAGACTTGTAAGGGCCCTAGTGGTTGTTAGCCTAGTAACAATTTATGAACCTATGTGCTGTAATCTGTTTTATCTTTAGATTTAAAAATTAAGGCAGAGGCAACTCTGTTTCTCTGCTAAGACTGCATCCAAAAGTTTTATTTACATTTTTCCTTGGCTGTACTACTCTCACATTCCTGCTGAGATTTGCTTGCAGCAACTGTTTTAATTCCAATGACCTTTAGTGTGCATTTGACCATGAATACTGTTTATTAAACATGCCCAGGTTCACAAGTGTGTGTGTGTGTGTGTGTGTGTGTGTGTGTGTGTGTGTGTGTATGTATGCATTGGTAAAAAGGATTACAGTAGAATGTAAAACAGAACAAAGATTTCTGGAGATTCTGTAAGCTTATTGCCAAACTTGAACATTTTCTGACATTCCGTTATTCTTCTGCATCTTTGAGTTTATTTCATTGCTAAAACATATTGTTTGCCTTTAAAACATTATGTTCTTCTGTCCTTCGCTATTAAAGTTACTAATGTGCTGTTTTGTTTGTCATTTAACTTAATGTTTAGCTTTGTATACAATTAGATCCCATAACAATAATTGAAAAATATTCAAATTTCCCTGGTAAAACAGCTTTGCAAGTACTGTGACTGTTTCTTGACAATACAAGACTTCTCGAAATAGTCTTCAGAACTGTTAGGAAAGTGCAGAATTACCATTAGGGAAAGATGGTTAAAACTAATCACAGTGTTTACAAAGTAGTTTTTACACAAAAGACTTATGCACAGGTACGTATAGACACTTAATGACCTAGTGTGATTAAAAGGGGGAAGAGTGTTGACTTATAAAAAAACAGAAATATCAGTTCCAGCATTTTAATGGCTTATACCATCCTTGTACAGGTTTCTGTTATGATTCGCACTGACCAGAAGAAACAACCTGTTTGAAGTTCTAGGTGCATAATTTCACATTCAAAGGTATGTGAGATGTCACTCGTGGGACTGTCATGAAGATATACAAAGGAGAGGACGTGAAAGGTTGGTTTCCTCTTTTTCATTTATTAATAATGTTAGGTTAGTCCAAAAACAAAACAGCACCAAAGCACAGCTATCACCATAAAACACAGCTTTAATAGATAAAAACAAGGTAAGCGCTTTCACACATAAAATGTGCTTCATCAGACAAAGTGATTAAAAAAACAGTTGAAATAAATACCATTCATGGCATCAATTAAACATTCAAAACATCCAATAAAAAAGCACATCCAATTAATAGATAAAAATGATTCTATTCGTGTATTGGTTACTCAGCACCATTAGTTCCATTGGGACTGTCTCTTCTGTTTCCATTAATGTTAGGTTTGTGTCTAATGGCACTTACACATGTAGCACTGAAGGAGTTATATATGCTCTTAGGTGCACCTGTAACTTATACTATATTGGGGAAACATCAAGAATTTTAAATGTGCGCCTGCAAGAGCATGTCAGGGATCTAAAAAATAAAAAATTGGACAGTCCTTTGGGTGGGCATTTTTTATCCCTGCATAATTCTAATCCTGAAGATTTACAAGGTTGTGTTTTGGAAAAAGGTTGAGGTAGGCATAGGGGAGTGTGTAAGCTTAAAAGACAAACTTTTAAAAAAAGAAACTCTTTTTATCTTGAAATACAGCACTTTAGAGCCCTTAGGGCTCAATAAGGAATGTAATTGGAGATATGTAATTTAGTGGTAGCAATTTAATAATTGTTTAATTGTTTTTTAATTGTTTAATTGTGATATTTGTATCTATTTAAGCTTTTTTATAAGTAATGCATTTTACTCTTGGAAGGCTTCTTTGCCGAGGTGCTAAGTTTTATTAAATTGTGAATCTTCTGGACCTGTGGCTGTTGTGGTTTTGTTTACTTTTTTACTTTGGTGTATTGTATTTCTATTATGATTCACACTGACCAGATGAAACAACCTGTTTGATGTTTTAGATGCATGATTTCACATTCAAAGGTATGTAAGATGTCACTCATGTGGGACTGTCATGAAGATATACAAAGGAGAGGACCTGAAAGGAGGTGAGTCAGGGAGAGAGCACAAAAGGAATATTACTGTTGGAGAGGTGTCATCTCACATACACCAAGAGACTCAGAGTTTGCATTCTTGATGAGGGATGGGTTGAAGAAAGAGGAGAGAATACTGTGAGAAATAAGTGTATGATACAGAAGGGGCAGTAAAACCACAGAGATAAAACTAATAATATGGGAAGCAATTCAGAAATAAAGATCCTGGTCAAACAAGTGAGCCTGAAATCCCTAACTCAACTACTGTCCTCAGCAATGATGCCCTTTCAACCCAAAGTTAAGGAACAGAAGAAAAAAAAAGTCTTTGAAACTGCAAAACTGTACCAGGGAGATTAAACTAGCTCCTCGATGTAGCTAATAACATCCAAAGACATTCAATTAAGTAGCTACAATATCAGCTGTGGCTGCTTAAATGACTGCTTGCACTGCACTGTCACCCAGGCAGCAGCTCTTAGGTGCTGCTGATGATGTCCTCTAACACTTTGCACCAAGGGCAACTGACCCTCTTGCCCCATCCTAGCCATGCTACTGATAAAAGGCCAAAAAAAAGAAATACAGAAGGAAAGATGAGTGTGTAAGAAGACAAGGGTAATAATAATATCAATAATAATAATAATACTAATAATAATACCCATTTGTTAACCAGGTGGACTCACTGGACACACAGTCCCTTTTCAGTGGTGACCTGGGAGCAATATGTGGTACTGTGTGACCTTTCTCAAGGTTATACAGACAGCAATGAGGGTTGAAGGGATCAAACCCTGCATCACTTGAACTACAGCTCACAGCCTTAAACTTCTGTGCCAAGTGCCAGAGGGAGGCTATGGAAAGAAGAATAGTGTATTCTGTCCTCATGTCTTCTCTCAGGCACTCATAATGTAACATGTGACACAGCAGGCCCGAACATACTTACCAAAAGTCTCATGGGCTAGAACCAGCACATTAAAGGTAGATCATTTCTGTATCACATTGCACATAACAGAAATTAGACAGTGCACTGGGGACAATGATTAGATATATTTTTAACAGTGCACAAAAGGAAAGTCAGTAAGTCAAATGTCAATAAATACATAAATAAGTAAATAAATAAATAAAGTAAATGACTTCCGTAGAAACTGTACAAGGATTAAAAGGGAACGCTATTTGTAGACAACATGTATAACTGATCTTAATACCAGCTGTGGATTAGTCTGTCTGTATTAGTACAAGAATAGCTCAAATGTAAAAATACAGCAGATAAATGAAAATGGTGTGTGTGAGGGGAGGACATAAACCGCATACTGGAGAATATAGTGAGGTGAATGAAGAACAGCAAGCAAAACAATAGAGGAGAGCTGCAAGATGGGGGATACGGTAGGGTAGGGCAATACACAGCTGTCCTGAGCAAAGTAAAAGGAGTAGAAAGGGAAAAGTGAAAAAAGGTGCAAAGGAGGAAAGCCTGAACCAACAAAAAACAAGCATGGTGGGAGTGAATAAGGAGGGAGCAGGTAGAGATAGGAAACATCAGGCAAAGTCAAGGGGCAAGACATCACATACTGATTGATGACATACACTGAGGGGGAAGAGGTATCCGACATAGGTGTTAGGTATTAGATAAGCATACAGAGAACTCTAGGAATAACCGCCTACTGTCTTATTAATAACCCATTTCTCATTCTAATTAATTTTATAATTCCAATGCAACACTAGTCTGATTTGGAATGGTAGCACTGCTGGACTTTGTATTCAACCTCATATATGTCTGTTCTCCACATTTTGATGCTCTTAATTAGCATATTCTTATTTTTCTATTGTTCTATTTTATATATTTGTATTATTTCTATTTTTCTATTTCTATTGTTCTATTTTATATATTTGTATTATTTCTATTTTTCTATGTTTGTCTTTTGGGTACTTACGTATTATTGCAACCAAATTTTTACGGAGCCATAACCTTCACTGTTCTTGTGAAACGAGTGTATACATAAACACAGCACAAATATTAATAAGAAGTTTGAAGTTGATAATTATAGAAATAATTAATTTAGATCAATAATTTAATTTAAGTACAATGCATATAAGCAATGTAAATTGTTCTGTACTGTTATAAACATTGCTCTGGCATCGCAACCACTTTTCCCATAGTATGAAACAGTAACGCATGCCACTGCTCACTGACTGCAATGCTCGGTGATTTACATGAGTGACGGCAATGCTCACTGATTTAAGGAAAAAAGCTTTTATGAGGGACAGCACAGGTAAAAACCATGCAGCATGGATTTTACAGTGATACAAACAAGCCATGGCAGCATGGATTTTACAGTGATACAAACAAGCCATGGCAGAAGAATAACAGCCTTAACGCACCATCATCACTCAACTTACAAACTATGAAGCCAAAAGTAAGAACTTAAAAAAAAGTAAGTAAGTCTAATAGACCTGAAAGTCACAGACCAGTAACTTCAAGTACTGCTGCCTAAACAATATTAAACAATAGTAGTTAGGATTTTGAACACCTGTTTTCAGTATTACACAGACTCGTTTTGCAAGAACAGTGACAGTTATGGCTTCATAAAAATCTGGTTGCGATAATACGTAAGTACCGTCTTTTGTATCTTTGTATCTGGAGCTTTTCTTGCCAGGCCCCCACTGAAAATGGGCTTTTATGCCTAGCCAGACTTCCCTGGTCAGCAAATGAAAAAAAAATAAATAAATAAAATAAAATAAGGGATGACAGGTTCAACTATATGGAAAAACTGAGAGACAGGATCTGTCCAACTGAGGCAGAATGGGGAGGGTATTGGGGAAGAGAAGGGAGGAGGCAGAGGAAAGAGTTGAAAAGAACAAGATCATCATAGTAATATGGAACAGTAGTTGTGGTGGGGGGCATCCAATCTTTCTAAGAAAAGAAGGCATGTAAAGTTAGGCATGACTGAAGGGTGCATAGTCCTATTTCAGGAAACAACATTAAAGGTAAAAGAGAAAGAAAAAGTCCGGAGATCAGAATACCTGAAATTGAAATGGGATAACATAGGAGAATATGGAAAGAAGAGGTGGTTGTAATACATTTCAATAGAAATTACTGGTAGTGACAGAGCTAATGTATAGATGTGAACAAGACTGATGAATAATCTGTCAAGAACGGATAACAGGAATCAGATGGAAAATAGGCAACCTATATACCCTAAAAGTGAGAAGAATGTCTTTAGAGGCTTTGAAATAATGGGGGCAAGCAAGGGAGCAGAGAAAATATAGCGGGATACATTGAAATAATAACAGATCCAGAGAAGCATAGCCTATTTGGGAGGAGTCAGTACAACTTAAAAAAATTAAGTGGGATCTTGAAGTGAACATGGGAAAAATTGGAAGAGATGGACATCTTGGAAGGATATTCACCCAGAAAAAAGAAAATATACATTTGCCATGAACTAATTACCAGAGGCCATCAGGCTGGATAGAATACTGGGAAAAGGAGACTTGGTACAGAGTGTGGAAAGTATAGTGGTAACAGAAGCACTTTTCAAATCATGAAGTCCTTACAACAGAGATGAAGCTCAACTATTAATTATGTTTCACCAGACTCTGAGAACATGTGGAGAAATGCTTGACAAGCACAGTCAGTAGAGGGATAATTTGGAAGGGGTCAATTATGCATTCAAGGATAAGTACAGTAAATTTATATACCTTTAATTGTAGTGATTTAGAGTTTTTCAGTTTTCTTTAAATATTGGCATGATGTAGTGGATGATACAGACATCCAATTTGTTGGAATGGATTTTAACTTTCCACTGCAATCTAATGTGGACAGGTTATTTAGAAAAAGTAAATATAGTCATAAAGCGCATACTAAATTAAGATATGAAGTGGAATCCAGAGATCTTATAGACATATGGAGAGATAGGCAGGGGGATCAAGTGGGGCATACTTTTTTGAGGACTGATGGCTATCAAGTGAGATTACATTTTGCTTTGTAGGAAAAAACAGACAAAATTATGAAGATTGAAATTATTGAACATTATATTTCTGATCGTGCACCAGTCCTGTTAAGTCTTCAAGTGAAATGTGCAGAAGAAAACAAGGATGCAAAGATGGGCATGGTATAAGTGGAGGACACAAAAACAACAGGGATTATTAAGGAAGGAAATGCACATGGCTATAGTTTGAAATGGAATACCTACAGATTGTATGGTGGGAGTAAAAGCCACACTGATAAGTCATCTTATGTCAATAGAAGAAAATAATAAGCAATTACTGGACATATTTTGAAGGAAAGGAGGACAGGTTAAAATGGATACACGAACAGATTACAGAAGGTAACAATCTGATTTGCTCCTGTTGCAGGTATTACACATTATTATAGCCAATTACAGTTTTACAAGCAGAAGAAGAATGTATTAGTAGGAATGATTTTTTGGAGGCTGCATGGGGAGACAAGCACTATGCACATTGCTTGGGCATTTAAGAATAGATGTAGGGTGTATTATGTGAACAAGATAAAAGATGTAAAATGAATATTAGTGGATACACTGGTTCAGGTAAGGGAAGCATTTTGAGAAAACTATGAAAAGATTTATGGATAACATGGAAAGGGGCTGATGGACCTTTAGTTCCACCAGCAGTTGAGAAGGGAGAAAGTTTGAAGGGAGGATAGATTAAAACCAAATACCCCTATAATGAAGAAGAAAATTAAAATAGCCATTCAGAATTTAAAGAAAGATAAAGCCACTGGTCCGCATGGTTTCCTGGTCAAATTCTTTAAATGGGGAGGAGAAAAGTACTGCAAATACTCTGAGAGTAGTATGAATAAAGCAGGGAACAAAGATCAATGCCAGACAACATGAAGCATGCCAAAATAGTGCTTATTTGTAAGGGAAAACATAATAAAATAAAGCTATCTGATTATAGGCCAATTGCTCTATCAGATCTGGATACAAAATATTAGCAAAAGTTTTGTATAAAAGTACATTTTGCCCAAAATTATTGGGATGGGACAGGGTGGGTTTGTTAAAGGAAGAAAAAGTATAGATAACTGGTGAACATTAGCAATCTTCCTTAGTAGCTATCATACTGGATATAAGTATGCAAGGGTAGTATGTGAAATCAAGACAACTTTCAATACAATGGTTTGGCAGTTTATATTTGAAAATTTTCAGGATAGGGAGATGGCTTCAGAGATTTACTATGGATTTAAGTACTACAAAACAACCTGTATTTTTGACAAAATTGATGAAGGAGCACCAGGTAAAGAAGCAACTCATAGAAGTAATGAGCAAGGATGCCCCCTGTCACCAGGATTGGTTTTGATAGTTATTAAAGAACTAGCAATATGGACTGTGATGCACTGATGATGCATAGCAACTATACCAGAATTCATAAGCCAATATCTCTTTCCAGATGTATGCAGATGATTATATTTTTAAGGCAGAAAATGCTGAAGTCATTCTGGTAGAGCTAGAGGGTTTTAAGCAGATCTTAAAGGTTTCAGGGATTGAATCAAATAGCAGTAAATCAGTCCTCACTAGGGTTGGAGAAGAAAAGCAATCCGAAGAATTCAGGAGGTACAATACCCAACATCTCTATGCCTGGAAGTGGGACACGTATGAATAAATGAAGACACGTTCTCAGTGTGGCTTTCACTATAAACTATGGAGGTCTTCCATTCCAAAAAGTCATACTTATGAATAATAAAATTCAGAGGATGCTACTGGTAGGAGGCAAGAGAACCTACACAATTAGAGTTAAGATGAATGTGATCAAAGTAATGCCTCTCTCCCAGATTGTATTTCATTAGGCATATACCTATAACATACGAGTATCCCTTATTGAATAAATTACAGCGATTGTTAGAGGATTAATAACAGAAATATAGAGGTAGAGATTTCCTAAGAAACAGCTACTTACATTGTCATTGGAAGGAGCATATGATTTAATGCGCTTTTCCACCCAGATCACTGATTTTCATATTGCTCAATGGATAAGAAGGCATGATGAGATTAAATCCCAATGGTGGGTAGACTGACAGACTGCCTCTCACGTAATCACATTCCGGGCAGAAATGAAGGCCTATTGGGAAAAAAGGAATCATGTGATTTGGGATATGACATGAGATATGCTTAGACGTCAATGCATCTAGTCCAACCCAAAAATCTGGGATAGAATGACTCAGCAAGACCAGGTGAAATGTATGAGCACAGAAATTCTTTGCTAGTAGCAGATAAGGGAATCAGATGAAGGCCTACTGCATATAGAAGGATGAGTTATGTTGTCTCACCAATTTCAAGAACAATACAGACTTTCTGACCAAAAAAGGATGACTCTTGATGTATCATTGCATGCATTTGTTAGCTGTAATATTCTAGGAAAACAACAGTCAAAACTGTAGGGAAGTACATTGAAAAAATAGTATAGTGTAAAAAAGGGTTAAGGAATTTTGATATATAAGGATCTGAGATCCCAACGAAAAAAAAGAATCACTCAGAAAGACTCTGGTATCATATGGAAGGTAAGAATGGAGCTAAAGTGGAATATATATGGGAGGAAGTATGGGGGATGAATTGAAGAAAATGAAATGGTCATACATATGGGGCCAAAATATGAGACAGCGTCTAGCTCTAAATGCTGGAGGTGTGGTATGGACCAGGTGGGTATGGTTCACATGCTCTGCGAGTTTAGAAGAGCTTGGGATAGGCGTTGAAAGGCCACTAAAGGCGGGGAAAAGATTTTTGATTAACTGTCTACATGGCTGCAAGTCATTAAAACTAGGGGTAGGAGAAGTACAGTGGTTGGATAAGGGAAAGAATGAATACAAGAATTAATACTTTTCTGTGTACTCAAAATGGCGATTGCAAGAGAGTGGAATACCCCACATCAGGTTCAGATGGGAAGCATACATATTGAATATATGAAATCAATTCAAAGAGTTGAACACTATTATAAATTACATGTAATGGAAAAGCAGCCTGCAATATAGGTTTCAGTGACAGAGTACTACTGGAACTTAGGATTCTGAAGACACAAGAAATGTTACTGCAATACGGACTTATAGATTTGCATTACTGGATATTGCATATGAAATACTAATCTCTTGTTCAAATTTAAATGTATACATATTTATTTAGGGTCTATACCACATAGTGGAAGTCTTATAACTTCGAACATGTAATGTTCGAACCATTATGTTTGAAGTTACAAAACTTTGACTATGGATAAAAAAACAAAAAAAACAACAGAAAACAAAATAAACTGTTTTAAGCAGGGGGCCAACCCCTCCTGCACCCCCCACACCCCCCGCTATTAAATATACCAACTCCGAAATCGCACCCCATTGAACAAAATGGAAAAAGATACAGCAAAAATGTTATTCGCTAGTCTAATTTTTTTCAACATCAACCAGAAGCAAACTATCTATATCCTTGTCCTGCATAATATCTCTTCATGCAGAACCACACTTTTTTGAAAATTAGCAATGGACACCTCACCACCAAGTCTGAACCATTAACCAGTAGCCTAACTTCCTCACCCATGTAGCAGATGCATTTGTTAGTTTGCTCACATAGTAACTAACCTTTATTCAAGTCAGCAACTGCCAGGACTTGGCACCTGTCATCAGATTTAACATTTGCTGTGCTCCTAGACTGCTCAGCCACCCTGCATCTATTTCTGGAATTATACTCAAAAGGGTGTCTTTTAAAATGTTGAACATTCAGAATGCCTGATTCTTTGTTTGTAGTCATAATATTGAACGTGCATATTACTGAATCATGGGTTTTGTAGGTAAGTACTGGTTTGTAGAGTAGGTGGGGGGGGTTGTGTGTGTGAGTGTAAATGTGTATAGGTTAGGGTTAGTGGTGGATGTGTGTGACTTTTTAAGATGAGGGTAGGGGTTAAGTTACATGATAGTTAAGGTGTGTGTGTGTGTGTGTGTGTGTGTGTGTGTGTGTGTGTGTGTGTGTGTGTGTGTGTGTGTGTGTGTGTGTGTGTGTGTGTGTGTGTGTGTGTGTGTGTGTGTGTGTGTGTGTGTGTGTGTGTGTGTGTGTGTGTGTGTGTGTGTGAGCCTGCATGCATCTTGCATCCAAGATGTCATATGTGTAGTGTTAGTGTTATGAGAAGGGTTTTTCCAAGGTGGGATGTAGGGTTGGGATTAAGGGCAAGGACAGGATTAGGACTGGGGTTCAACAGGTATTAGTGAGGTTAGAGCAGGGGATTTAGAAAATCCCTACATCAGG